>NC_081410.1:633337754-633640423 GCF_030272615.1 Cryptomeria japonica | reverse complement strand
TGCACAGTTCCAGGATAATACCATTATCCCACATTGGCTGGGTGAAGAGACATTTTGGTATTTAAATGTAAGACTACACACTTCTATAATGTCAAAGCTTAAAGGCTTTTGATGCAAGGTGCAAGCTTGGTGCCCCGTGGACCCTACGCATGCGTGCATGACTCCTAAGGTGATTGATGAGCTAGCTAGAAACCATGTGGACCCCATGTGTGCATGGTTCCCGAGGTGAGGAAGTTCTGCAGTGAAAGAATGAATTAAACAATGAGCAAGTTGAGGATGATCTGATGGCCATCGCCATACCAAAAGGCGAAGATTCTCATCGGTTAACCATCGCGGACCAGTGACAAAGCACATGCAAAAAATAGTGGATTAAGAAGTGAGAAAGTTAAAAGATAATCAACGGTTGTTTCTACTCCGCAAAGCGAAGGTGCCCAACTGTTACCCTTCACAGAGTAGCGACCGATGAGCTGGCAGGTGAGCTGGCGGGTCCTGATGAGGTGGTCATCCAGTGGCATACATGTGGCGGTCTGCAAGGCAGGTGTAGTGGCAGATAGGTGGGGTGTCATCCCAGTGGATTCACAAGCGAATCACAAGCTACCATGTGGCAGGGCGCAGGTCAAAAATAAGGCAAAAAATCAAAGTTAAATGCATAGTTCAGACTATAGAGAAAAATGAAAAATTTAAATGATGGGCTCACATTGAAAGATTAATTTGCCCAAGGGTTATTTTTTGCCCAAACATAGAAGTATTACATACCATCAGAAATCTTTCGAGATGAGAGATAAGGAATTCAGTCATGCAGTTAGTTTTAACAAACATGAGATATTTTGAGAGCAGTTTTGACGGGAAAGATGAAGGAAATATTTTTCGGTTGGGGAAAGAGGGCACTTGGCAATTTTTGATGAAATCTGGCCTTTTCCCTCCTCTTTATATTCTCAATTTCTTCTCATTTGTAAGGGTTCTATAGTTTTTGGAAAGAAGGCTCCAGAGTTATGAGTTCCTAGGTCTTGGAAAGGGTTCCACTTTTATGCATTTTGACTTTCTCGGTTGTAATGGTTGATGTTCCTATTTTGTTGTCATGGAGTAGATATATTTTGCAGGTTCTATCTTAGTTTTAGGTCACATATATGTAAGGTATATATGCAGTGTAGTAGATTGTCTTCAGGCATTTCTTTAATTTCAATAAATTCAGTCTTCAAGGAAGTTTGGGTTTATCTTCTCAAAGTGAGAGTGTGATTCATGTTCTTAGGCATCCTTTATAGAAGGGATTTAAATTCTATGAGTAGAAATTGGGGGTTTGGGTTAATGTTTGGATAGGTATGATCCTTTGATGAATTTAGAATGTGTTAATGCCAGGCATTAATATGGGGAAATATTTTCAATGAATTTGATATGCAACTTGGATTCCATTTGTGGTTATTTGTATTGACTCTATGCCCAGGATGAGGCATTGATCTATTATAGCTAGAGGTCATTAGCATCAATTTAAAATCAAATCAGAATATATTATCTTTTCTTTCTATTTTGTTGTAATGTCCCACCTATCTCAAGCTCCAATGTAGTTGAGAGTCAATGTGAATGTAGCTAGTTTGCAATACTTTCCTTATTGTTGAGCTATGTTTGAGATTTCTGCTTTAACGGTGATTTTGTGTGTGAGTTTAGACTATATTTGAAGTACATCATAGGTAAACCTGCCTAGGCCTTGCAGAGCCTGAAGAGAAGAAGGATTAAATATCCTTGTTAAGTTGGTCTAGTTAGTCTTTTGAAATCATAGTTGAGGTTGGCTACCTTTCAAAATTTGGTTGTAGATTATACTCGTTGTTGATTTTGTTGTTTAGCATAAAAAGTAGCCAACAATATGCATTCAAAATTTGATAGAACAATACACTAGAGAGAAATGGGTTTGAATTATATTTCTATTGAATAATTTGACTATCTCTGTCAAAATACAATTCATAAGTAACTCCTTCAAGAACCTACAGAATTACAGACATAAGACTCTTTCTATTTTGCTGTGCAAAATGACCTTTTACAACTTTTTATTTCACCTAAACTTTTCTATTGGAAACAAAAATTCAAAACACTCAAGGGACCAAAAATTCAAACCCCATCTCATAGACCTTAATTCCCTTTTATAAAAAAACAAGGGAGCAAACAAGCTTTAGGCCAGAGGAGACACCTTTCATCTCAAAATTATTACATACAATTTGTTACACACACATTCATCCTTGATTTTGCTTATGCAGGATCAAAGTCTGTGGCCGTTTTCTCTAACTCATGATAAATTTTACCGCCATTTATGTTGTACAAGTTCAAAAAAATCTGCCACCAACCTTTATTCATCATTCAGATACATACTACTCCATGCATTGTATTCTTCATTGGATGACCAATCAAAACTCATAACTTCATCAGCTTTTGCCCTGTGTGGAATATATTTAACTGCTACTTTGTTTGCTTCTCTTTCAAAAGTTTCAAAAAATGATAATGTGGCAATTATTTTATCCATGCTATCCTCCAGCATATCCATGTTTATCCCTTCACATATCAGCTCTACCTGGGTACTGATGACTCTTTTTGCCTCCTCCTTTCAAGACTATAAAGGCTTGACTGTCCCCTCTTCATCTTCAATATCTAGCAAAAGAGTTTGTTTCAACTCACTGGAACTTTTCATCAATTCCCTTATCTTTCTTTCTATATTCTTTGACAAAATATGGGCTTCCTGCATTGATTTTACCAAAAAATATGTTGGTTGTAATGCATGTGGTCTCTCGGCATGATGCTTAGAGGCCATGGACCTTATTTTGATCTCATTTCCTCTTCGCAACCATTTTGTAAACAGAGGAATTGCCACTTCTTTATCATCATCAATTTTTTTAATAGCATTAAATAACAAAGAATATAAGGCATGAACACTATTGAGCCTACTATCAACTTTCTCTTTCAAATGAGTTAGCACTGAGCTAACTATATCCTTTTGTTGTCCGACTAATTGATCTTCTAATTCTTTCAGCTTATTTTCTAATTCAACAATATTTTTCTAAAAGATGAGTATGAGTTGGTTCAGCTGATCTTAAAGCTTTAGGCTCATCATCATCATCATCATCATCATCATCATCATCATCATATGGGATTAATGGCATACCATGGATACCAGCACTTATATCAGGTTGAACTGCTTCTCCTCCCTTGACCATAGGTGATGACCTAGATGTTGATGGCTCAGATGGCCCTGTAAGTGCAGTAAAGGAAACCTTTATTTGTCCTTGCTCAAAGAGTTGCACTCTCATTTGCAACTCCACACACCTTTGTTGAGATGCATTGTAATCAATGAAAATTTTATCAAACTTTATTATCAGCTTTGCCTTTTCCAAAGCTTCTCTTTTTGCAGTCTCATGTGCCAACTTAGCAACATCAACATTCAACTTTATAGCCTCTACACTTGATATGTCAGATGCTCTTTTTATAATAAAGCTTCCCCTAAAATTGGGGTTCAAGCCACTAATGTTAGGCTTTCTAGGTCCTTCCTCTAGAACCCATATTTCCAAGGTTGCATAATCATCCACAAAATCTAATCCTTTTAACGCCAACCTTGCTTCTTCTTCTGAATTAAAATGTTGACCTTTTGACTTCTTGATTGTATCAAAAGCCACTACATCTACTATGTCCCATTCTGGTAATATCAGGACTCCAGTCTGACTTATAATCTACATGCCTTCATCAACAGTGATTTACTTAAATTCTTTCATCATCTCATTCTTTACTTCTTCTTGGTTTTCTTGATCAGATCTATCTATCCTTTGGGCCTTTTTCTCAGTAATTCTTCTTTTTTACTCTTGAATCTTCATCTTCCATACTAGTTGCAGAAAGGTTGGGCTCCTCACAAAAGTATCTTCATCTTCAAGGAACTTATCATGTTCCTCCTTTCTTGCATCCCTAAAAGCTTTACCTTGGATATTGAAAGGAGTGAGATCCAAATCCACATTATGGGGCAAAGGAGGAACATCGAGTTGCATTTTAGTATTTGTTGCTATGAACATATCTTCCTCCACGTGTTCTTCATCTTGCCTTACAGGTGAAAAGGATACAAGTTATGGCAAAGGACTTATGTCCGAGTCTTCAAGATCATTGAACTTGATTCCTTGAAAAGGCTTGATTTGTATTTTAGGGAAAGGCTATGCACTCACTGTCTTTTTAGCCTATCTCTTGCTCTTTTCTGAGAAGCTTCATGAGTAGGTCTCCTTCCTACCATACCACCTTCTCTTTGAGACAAAGGAGGTTGTGAGCTTGACTATTGTCGGCCATGAACTTCTTCAAGTTTGGCTATCTTCTCCTTTAAAATCAACTTCAATTAATCGAAATTGTTCATAACAAAGTCGATCTTGGCACAAAATGGGGTAAAATCCTTTAATGGGTCATATTTTGGATCCATATTTTGGATTGCAACCCATAACTTTCTGAAGATTATCCACTTTGCTTTCCTCCTTTCCTGAGTCATAAAATCAAATTCATTTATGATTATGTCTTCAGGAAAGTTATGCTCATGAGGCAATAGACTTCCTCTTATTCTTGTTTTGAAAATATTGTAGAACCCTTCAAGATCACTGTGTCTAGCTATACTCACCCCCAAATGATATGGAACAATTTTTTTATCAAAATGTTCATATCCTCCCTTTAGAATTACAAAATAAGGGATGATAGTGTAATCTGGGAAAATTGTTCCTTTATTTCTTCCCTTTAACTCCTTGTCATGAATGCATCCTAGTTTCCACATTACCTCAGCAAAACCCATTCTCAAAGGAACATTGAAAGGTATTACAAGTGGCTATCTGGAGAAACTGTATATTCTGATAACAGTACTTACAAGATAAGGGATAAAATCCCCCCAATTGTGCTCAATCCTAACAAGTGGAAACCTCTCTTTAGCTCTTACAAAATCATGTAATTCTTTGGGAATTCTTCATGGGTTTACTGTCAACCTTTGCCTTAACTTAAAATAAAAATTGTTATCAAATCTTACAAATCCGTCCTCCTGTCTATCCCAAGACATATTTGTGCTCCAAAGCTCCAGTGGAATCTCTTGGTTATCAATTGTCCTTTTGAGGTTCATGGTACCCTCAAAGTAATCTGAATTCCTAAACATGAACATATGCATGAGTAAGGAGTACTAGAAGAATTTAGCACTGGTCACTTCATTTTTAATATCCTATAACCCCTCATGAATCTTTTCTTCAAGGTAAGGGGCAAAGTCAAAAACCACTGTATAATCCAGATGCTGAATCTGTATGGCCATGTATATAAAATCAGGTGGCATCACTATAATCGGATTCAAACCCAATATCTCACACAAAGAGTAAAAGGTAGCTTGAAAGTAGGGAGCAAAAGCACCAATTGGGAATGGCTCATCTGAGCTAGGGCTGATATGGTATGTTGTACTCCCTGCTCTAGCAAAATGCATTGGAAGGAAATTATTTCTAATGAATTCCCTCATCTTATAGTACTCATTTTTTCTCTCATTCAAGTCTACCTACACCAGGCTTGCAGATGGTTCATACAGGTCAAAAACCTCCTGGAATTCTTCCCTTTCGATAGTCAACAAAATCTCTCCTTCATTTCCCCTAATAACCCTCGAGACAGGGTCATATCTGTTTGCAATAGCTTTGAGTAGGTCAACATCCATGAAGACACCTGTCACTACTAACTTACCCAAATCATACTACCAGGGACTGGATAATGGGGAATGCAAGTTCCTCTGTCCATACCACAGTTTGAACATTTCTAGTCCATTCATTGGTATACTAACATCTTCCAAGTGGAATGCTTTATCTGTTAACCCTTCCCCTAGGGTTTTTTCCACTCACAAATATTTGCCCCTATTGTGTATCATTTGTCGAGGGCTTCAATTGGTCCAGGAAATCATCATAGAGATTTATTTTCATGTAATCAATTTGTCCTGAATGTTTTCATGAGGGAGCCATCTTTTGAAGTAGGGTTTTCTACTACAACTTCAAATTGAGGAAGAAAAGACTAGGGCTAACAGGAGATTTAAATTACAACAATAATTTAAACAAATTTCACTCTTCTTTTTTAGCTTTTAACCCTAGAACAATTGAAATTATTTTCTTATAATTTCATGCACAATTTATAACATAAATTTGTTTCAAGAACAGATGAAGGAGCTCAGAAAAACTTACTGTATTGATTACACCAGAGGGATAGCAATTCTGTGTTGCAAAGATTTATTTCAACCTTCTTCAATAGCAGGAATATCTTTTGGATCGCGATGAAATCCTTTATGAATGAAGAACAATTTTTAAAAGTACTTTTATTACTACCTGGAATGAAATGCAAATGTCTCATCTGTCATTACTACTTGCACGAGGGAAACAATGACTCTTAACTTGCATTTGAAAAGTTTAAAACCTAACCCTCAATCATCTTCCAAGTTGGCAAAATCTTATGAACCAAATGATTCAATCTGATAGTTAGTCTCCAATGTGGCAAGTGGGTCCATCCTTGGCATGATATGGCACATCCAACTCATCGCCTATTGCACCACCTTCAATGACCCTACCATCATCTTTCCTTGGTTTGCCTTGGACATGTGGCATCATCTTATGATTCTGCAGTCCATAATTTCCTCTCATCTTTTGATCACGGGGTTACGAGAGTCATTGGATCTACTCTTTGTTTATCTTCTATCTGCATCGGTCACTTAGCAAAAGTCGCTAACTATCGAGAATTTATCAGACCATAATTAAAACATTACCGCTTGATATAAGCACATGCATAAATATTCATTTCTAGTAACTCAGGTTTTAACCACTAGGAACCGGTAATATCAAACATTTGAAAAGTCAAACTATCGGCTCACCTTTCTCTGTTGAGCATACGTGGCATCATCTCATGATGCTATATTATTTATCATCCTCGTACTTTCTACCATGGGGAAGCACAGACCATTAGACCTGTCCTATCTTTATCAACTGGCCGAAATATTTAGGAATTTTGGACTTAGGAAAATTATGGGCATGGGCACAAATATTAAAAAGAAACCGACTATAGGGAAAATTTTATGCGACTTAGGAAAATCATTTCACAGACCAGTCTAATGCAACTTAGCGCTAAGGAAATAAAATGGCCCCACAATACAACCCTCGGCCTTAAGTGGGAAAAAGGTACTGACAAAACATAAAAGTCCCAAAGATTTTCCTTTTATACCAAGACTTAACGAAAAATCACAACCCCTAAAACCCTAAACCTTGAAACCTTGACAAAGGGCATAATAAAACCAGAATGACCAAAATTTTGCAAGACATAATTTAGGTTGTATTAGTGGCTCTAGTTGGGGATGCTCATTTCACAAAAATGGGAAGAGAAACCAAAATCTTGGGTGAAGCAGACCAATGTCAAATCAAACCAAAAATAAATTACCTGGATAGGGTAACTTCAATAGAAAAGGAAACTACACTAATATGTACAAAACCTAACTAATGCTCATGGATAATAACTACATTCAAGAAAAGTAAAGCTTCAAGAATTGTCCATGAATAGGAAATTCAAGAGTGTCACCATTTATATCTTGGAGAATGTACTAATCTTCTCCCCATTTGTTTTGGATCAGATATGGGCCCAGCCAAATGGGATCAAAATTGCCATGTTTTCCCTTGCCCTCTATTCTAGCATTCCATATCAGAACCAAATCATTAACTTGAAAACTCCTTCTAGCTGCTCTTTTGTCATACATGTTTTTAACCTGCATCTGTAACTTTGTATTTCTAGTACTAGCTTCTCTTCTAGCTTCATCTAGTTCCATTAGAACCCCAATCTTCAATTGCATATCATCATCTATGTTATTGTCATAAGTTTGGAAAAACTTATACATCTCCATCAGGTTGTTTTGGGGTAACCTTGCACACATACCATACACCAATTCAAAAGGTGCACATCCAATTATTTTCTTAATTGTTACCCTATTTGCCCAAACTGCTAATCTTAGCTTTGAATCCAACGCCTTCTTGTTTTTCTCTGGGTTTCTTTTAATGATCTTCATCAAACTTATATTGCTTGATTCAACTTTCCCATTTCCTTGTGGGTGGTAAGGTGATCAATATGATATTTGAATACCATATTTGTTGCAGAAGTTTTCATATTCCTTTTACCTAAACTCATGGCATTATCTCAGACTATCCTCTCTGGACATCCAAATCTAGTCAATATATTATCTATGAGAAAATCAATTACCACCTTACTTGTTGCTTTTCTAGTGGGTATGGCTTCAAGCCACTTAGTGAAATAATAAGTGGCCACTAAAATCCAAGAATGGCCACTACTAGATTTGCATGCTATCTCTCCAATAAAATCTATACCCCATTGTTGGAATGGAGCCTGCACATTTATAGGTCTTAATGGTAGATTTCCAGAAAAATTTTAATCTTCCTGAAAATCTTTGGCATGGATCACATGTCTTTACTAGTTGATGTGCATCCTTGAAAATTGTTGGCCACCAAAACCCAGCCCTTAATACTTTGTGTTTATTTATCTTGGCCATATAAAGCCCTCCACAAACTCCACTATGCAATTCAGACAATAACTTATGAGCTCGATCCTGGTCAACACACTTTAACATGACACCATTGTTGTTCCTCCACCAAAGTTTCCCATTAACAATAACATATTTGATAGCATGTAATTTTAATGTCCTCCTTTTATTATCACTCATGTCTTCAGGACATTTCATCCTTTGCAAATAATATATGATATCATCATACTATTTGCAACCATCCATATCACAGATATAAGATATGTGCTCTTCTTCCACAATATTTATTTGATTGGCATCCAAATTACTCTGGGTCATCTCACTAACTTAGTGATTTGGATATTAATGTTAAATTCTTGGATCCTATTGATCCATCTGCATCTTCTTGCAGATACTTCCTATCATGTGAAAATACTTTTAATTGCAACACTAGGCACATATGCAACCACTGTTGCTCCCATCAAGTAACTATTAGATTCAATAATAGTCCCAAAGACACTGAGAGGGGGGGCTGAATCAGTGTCTAACTGGTTAATGGAATATTTAAACTTATTTATAATTTTGCAACCCAAATCAATGTATTGGTAACAAGAAATAATGCAGTAAAGAGAAATAATAGAGATAGCATAAATGCACACCATAACACAAAATATTTTAACGAGGAAACCTAGTGTGGGAAAAACCTCGGTGGCATTTGTGACCCACAATATTTACTCACTGGCCAATATGAATAAATTTTACTTACAATAGGGGCCTGCACATACAGGATGGCCAACTGCCTGGAGCGCACTGCTCAAAAGAGTCTCACTGACTACAATATGGATAATTAAATCCAATACAATGTACTGCTCAAAATAGCATCTCTAATGCCTGGTTTAGTACCGGTTTAAGTTTAGTCATATACCAAAAACATTTCATTGTCTAATAATATTTTGTCTTTCTTCCTTACAATTCCATTCCTATATTCCTATCCATTACCTTACAAAAATGATCTAAACGATATTATACATATATGAGTCTATCACAATACACCAAGTCAGCTTATAAATAATTAATTATATTTAAAATACAATTCATATAAGCAAAAATTTATCCAATGACGGCCTGAGTGCCGGTATACTTCATTTCCAGTGTAATCTGGATGCCAATGAAAGTGCATGCCAGTGTCGGTGCCTACCAGTATATTATGTTTGTTATGCCAATGCATGTGTAGAAACCCATTGCCAGTTGGTTGTCGGTTGGTTGCCATCAATGACGACAACAACTATTCTCATTAGAGTGTAGAATGCCAATAGTAACTCCTAAAATCTTTAACCGCCTTCACTAGTGCATAGGCTTGCTTCTCATTTAAATCATATCGCAGTTGTGCAGCTTGCAAATATTTACTAAAAAATGCTATAGGTTGTTCAAAACCTTATGAATTTTTTTGCAACAATACAACAACAACAATATCAAAAGATGAGAATGAAAAAATATGCATAGGTTTGTCGTAATCATGTGTCTTCAAAATAGGTGCATTCTTAATAGCCTGCTTGATTTCTTGGAATTCTTTGACTGGCTCCTCATCCCATTCTATCTTTCCACCTTTCTTCAACATCTTGGATATAGGTCTACTAATTTCAGAGACAAACCTTGTTAGAAAATTAATCTTCCCAAAGAAAGATTGGATACCTTTCATTATTATGGGCTGAGGGACTTTGTCAATTGCTACTACCCTCTCTGGGTCAATTCTTACACCATCTTTTGAAACCATATGACCCAACAAAGTACCTTCAGTTACCCCAAAAGAAAACTTTTTGGGGTTTAAAGATATCCCATATTCAACAGCTTTGTCAAAAAAAAATTCAAGGTGACCACAATGATCACTTTTCTTCTTGGAGTAATCTATTAAGTCATCTTGATATACCACTAAGAACACATTTATAATGTCAGAAAATGCAACATCCATGGCTCTTTGAAATGTCGCTCCTACATTTGTTAAATAAAAAGGCATTCTTATATAAACATAGGTTCCCCAAGGTGTAGTGAATGTTGTTTTGTACTGTTCTAATTCTTTAACCATTACTTGTGTTGGTACTCACAACTAGAATGGTAACTAGGTAATTAAACACAATTCAGAAATTGAATATCCTTAAATAGCTAACTTTTCATGTGGCAAAGGCTCATTTAGTTATCAACTAGGGACGTAAACTTGAAATGGGCCAACACTATATGTGCACCAAGTTCATATTGCAACCATTCTATATTACTGCAGGAAAGGAAATTCTTCTTAAAGTAAACACACAAAATCTCAAATGATCTAGTACTTAATCTTAAAATAGGAAATTACTTTAAACAACTACTGTTAAATGATAAAGTTCTGGTAGGTAGCATGAACTACTTTGTTGATGTGGTTGTAGGAATAGACACAGGAACTGTTTCCTATGGTTGCAGAAATAGACAACTGTAGAAACAACTGCTACAGAAGTATTAAACTAACTAGAACATAAAAAGGATTACTCACCAAGTGGGCCCCCTTGAGTGAGTATCTTCAGAACTTCAGATTATAATTATCTAATCATTCAAAATCACATTGATCTCTTTATTTCATCATTACTAGAAAATACATAAACAATACTAGAAGACTATGTATTAAAAAATACTATGGTCATTCTCTCCTATCCTCAAGAGGAGAGAGATCCCTTTATTTATAGGAAAACTTATAACAAACTTCTAACTAGTCGACCGCATTTGTATGGAATAGGCAAACAAGATTTATTAACAAGAGAAGAAGAAGCCAGTGTAGGACAACAGAAACAACATCTGTCCTGCAGCTGAGAAAATATAGCATGACTAGCCTCCTAGATCTAAGCTCCTCTAGGAACAGTTCTAAATGTTTCATAAATCAATCTTCTGAAGAACTGGTCAAGTGGTTTAATTCATTACTACATTTCTCTGACAAGTTCTTCATTGCAGTTATATACTTGATGCTCTTTTTAACCTCCATTTGTCTTTACTTCACCTTTGCTGACCCTGCATCATGATATTAATGTGCAGAACAAACATGTGTATATACTAATGCTAACATGATATAATGTAAACCATATTTATAATTGATTTTAGATATTTGCATAGATAGATCATTTGAAACCATTATATGACATCCTTAGGTATGAGTTAAACCAGTTTCAAAAACACTTAAAAGGTATCAACTTAGGAGAATATTAAAATCCAAATGTCATCTAATAACGAGACCTAGGAAAGAGTATTATATCAAAATAGAGCCATTATTTAGGCTCATCATCTCCCCCTAGCCTAACTTCTTGCTGATCCTCTAGCAACAGGAAAAATTAGGATTCTGGCATTGATTTAGAAATTGCCTGAGGTAACCTGCCCAAAAACCATCTGTAGATAAGCTCCAGTAGAATCCTTTCATTTTCTCCAATCTCTTCCACCTGGTACATTCTATTGCTTCATTGTATGGTGGATCAGTGTCCCTGCATCCCACCAATGGCCATAGGAGAATTGGAGGCTAAAAACTAAGAGGCAGGCAATATCGTCCCTTTGTTCTTCCCAAGTGCATATACTTGGGTGCTCTGTTTAATTTTGCATGGTAATTTTGTGCAGAGTGTAGCTCAGATTGTTTCAACTCATCTGTTAGGCTATTCCAGTGCTAGACTACATGTCCTATTGTTGTTTGTCCTTCTTTTGGAGACATTTGTTCATATTCTTTATCGACTTCTTCCTTAAGGGTAGGATTTCCTTTGCATAATTTGGCTTGTATACAATCTTTTGCCAATCAAAGTAAAGTCACCTAGGTTCCCTTGATTCAACCCATAAGGGTAATGAAAGATCAACTTCTTCCTTATGATGCACCTGAAACTACTCTCCCCTTGATATTTCATTCTGCATCCATGACATAAGAGCCCTTATTTGGATATCTCCAATGTAAAGGAGAGGGTTCCAATCAACATCATTAGAACAACATAATTATGTACATAAAGTTCACATATTAGATTTTTGATTGCTGTAGGATATGTCTAATAAGAACTATAAAATTCTTCTAGTGTTTGCAATGAGGGACTTAAATCTCTGACAATCCTCATCATTTGGAAACTAATGTGTTGTTCTCTTAAGTATAGAGAGTAAATAGGAGGAGGAGCTCAACATTGCATCAGTTGTGGTACCATGGTGGCTATTGTTTTTAGCTTAGCCTTAAGATGCGCTATTTCCTTGTCCTTTTGCTCAATAACTTTCTTCTGCCAATCAATCATCATTTGCATTTTTACCTTTTCAAGTTCCCAATCTTCATAAAGAGCAAGTCCTATTGCATGACTAGTAAGGGAAGTAGGTGGTCTATGAACAGGTGCCCTAGGTTTCTTCTTTTCTTCTTTGCTCCCTGCTTCAATAACTTGCTCTACAACATATGCTCAATTGTCCAGTCTATCAAAACCTACTTCTTTATGAGGTTTCTCAATATCCTAGAGTTCCCCTTCTCCTTGAAGTTGTTATTCCTGTTCTTCCTCAATATTTTGCAATTCTTCCTCTTCTTCACGTTCTCTTTGAAGTTCATTTGGTGGAGGAGGAGGGATATCATTGTGGAGGGGACTGTGTTGTTCTTGTTCTAGGGAGTCAATCAGGATTATAATATTTGGCTTTGTGGGTTGGTCTTGGCTTTTAAATTTTTTGCAAAGCCTACCACTACTTCTTCGAGATTTTCCTTTTTCAGCTGCAGGACTACTTCCTGTAGCCAATTCTTCAACAATTTCAATAGTTACTGCAGGAATTGGTTTCACAATTTTTCTCTTTTTGGCTGTAGGAGGGGATAAATTCTCATTTTTACTTTTCTCCTCCTTATGTCCTATATCAACTTGTTTTTCTTTGTCCTTTTCCTTTCATGTGGTAGCCCTAGTTTTTCTTAGACTTTGAGAAGGAACCCTTGTCGTAGCTTCTTCTTGTAAGGGTTCCTCTGATGTAGGAATATTTTTTTATGATGATATCAAAGAGGATGAGGGTTCAAGAGGGTAACTAGGTTTTTCAAGGTTTTCTCATTCCTGAGATGGAAGTGGCTCCTCTATAACTATGTTCTCTACCCTAAACATTCTAGTTTCAACAAATTCATTCCAAATAATTGGAGAAACATCTCTCAAATATTTTTCAACTAAAAGCTTAATTAGGCAATCATGAGAAACAAAGTGAGGCCTACCTTTCTAGGTCTTTGTTACACTTATGAAAAGAAGGTTGTACAATAGGCTTGGAATATTCATCCTTCTTCTGTGGCATAGATGACTTAGGAGCTTGAAGTGATGAGAATGCAGACATGAGAACCTTCCTTCACATGTTAAATATTTTAAAACATACAATGCTATTGCTTTCCATTTAGGCGGAAGGGACTCTCACCTAGTTCCTTGTCTATCTACTACTAATGGGGGGTCTCCTAGACATGTAAATTCTTCTCTTGCACTATGTGCATCCTTGGATTCTAAGTAATTATCCCCATTTGTTGGTAACCCAGTTACCTCTACTATCTGTTCCTCTATGACCACCACTCTCAAACCTTTTACCTGAGCTTCTCTATTTGAAAGGGTGCGGGTAAATTTCCTCGCAATTTATTCATTAAACTCTGTCAGCTTTAAAAAATAATCCAGCCATCCACTGTTACAAAATATTGGTTCACAATCTTGGTCCTGAAGAAGAACTTCATGGACTGTTAGCTACTAGCAGTCTTTTCTCTTTGGGTGAGAAATGTGGGGGTGTCTTGTTAGCTGCTAAGTAGCTGGCTATGTCAGCATACCATGGACTATGTAAAATAATGGAAAACAAATGCTCATCTGGAAAGGAATCATTAATGACCTCATTATTGGCTGGTGTTTGAATCCTTGACAAAAAATTTGCCACTACGTTTGCTTTTCCTGGTTTATCAATGATAGTAATATCAAATTCTTGCATTAACAACAACCATCTTGCCAATCTACCTATAATGGAGCTTTTTCTCATGAGGTACGAGATGGTTGCATGATCAATATGTACAAAGATTTGATATCTAGTTATATAATGTCTAAATTTATTTAGGGCATAGATGACAACTAACATTTCCTTTTCTGTAATAGTGTAATTCAGTTCTGGTCCTTGTAAATTTTTACTAATGTAATAAATTGCATTTTCCAAAACTCCTTGCTCATGTCCCAAAATAGCTCCTATTGCAAAATCGGATGCATTTGTATGAATGTGAAAAGGAATTGACCAATCAGGGCCTTTAAGCACACGGGCCTAGGTTAAGGCTTCTTTTAGTTGAGAAAATGATTTTCCACATGCAATTGTCCATTCAAACTCAGCTTACTTTGTCAATAAAGAATATAATGGCCCTAGTTTTTTACTAAAGTCCTTAACAAATCTCCTATAGTACCCTGCATGGCCTAGAAAACTTCTTACATCCTTTTGTTTAACAGGGGTAGGAAGATAAAGTATTACTTCAATTTTAGTTGGATCTACCTGAATACTTGTTTGAGAAATTCTATGCCCCAATGCTATTCCTTCTTGCATGATCATAAAACATTTTTCACTGTTTAAGGATAAATTGTGATCTTCACACCACTGCAATAATTTGGTTAGATTTTGTAGTGCCTCCTCAAATGTAGTCCCATAAGTAGTAAAGTCATCCATGTAAATTTCCATACAATCATGGGATATGTCTGAAAATATACTGAGGACAGCTCTTTGAAAAGTTATAGGAGCATTACATAAACCAAAAGGAAAGGTTGAATAGGCATATGTGCCCCAAAGGCAAGTAAAGGTGGTTTTTTCCTAATATTTCAGAGCTATTCTAATCTGATTATAAACACTAAACCCATCCAAAAATGAAAAATATTTCTTACCTGCTAGAGATTCAAACACTTGATCTATAAATGGAAGTGGGAAGTGATCCTTTTTGGTAGTAGTGTTGAGCTCCCTATAGTCCACACAAACTCTCCATTTTCCTCCTTTCTTTGGATCTATAACCAGAGGAGAAATCCATTGACTATCTGAAATAGGGTAAATGAATCCTGCATGAAGCAACTTTTGTAGTTCCTCTTTAACTATTTCCCTTAAAGTAGGATTTATCCTTCATTGAGGTTGTCTAATTGGTTTACAATCTTCCCTGATATAAATTCTATGGGTACATAATGCAGGATTTAATCCTTTCATGTCCTGATAATCCCATACAAAAGCTTGTTGTTGGGCTTTGATTAATTATGTTAATGACAATCTTTGAACTGTTTCTAATTGGCTATTGATGTTCAACTTTCTTCCTGCAACAACTTCTATGTGAATTACTGACTCAACATTAGATATTTCAGACAGATTAGAGGTTTGAATCTCCTGTGGTAGCAATGTGTGAAACATGTCTGTGGCTGCAAGAGAATTTAAAAATCCTATAGATGGAAGAAGGATATGTAGAGGACTTACTGGTATACCCAATGATTGTTGAGTTACTCCATAATGATTTCTTATGATGTTAGAGAGTATTTTATCATCCTCTTGAAGTACTATGAATGGGTCCCTTGATAACATCATTAGTTGTTGAACAAAATTAATTTCCTCTACTTCTTCTCCTATATATGGCCATAGTACCCATTCTTGATCAAGTTGTGGTTGTGCTGGAAAATAGAGCGCAATTATTTTGGTAGTAATACCATCTAAAATTGTCATATCTCCTTATCTGCAACCTATATATGCATCAGTTGTTGCCAGCCAAGGTCTTCCCAAAACATTTGGATATCCACCTAATGTTGCCTTAGGAGAGAGGATTATAAAATCAGCAGGATATTCCCAAGAATATAATGTGACAACAATATCTTCAACCATCCCTTCAGGTCGAATAGTAGAGCTATCAACAAGCTGCAGGACTGTTGGAGTTGATCTGAGACCAGTTATGTTGAGTTTCTATATGACATCCTTAGTCATCACATTTATGGTTGCTCCTAAGTCTATCAAGGAATTTTTTATTTGAGTTCCATTAATAACTACCTTGACAATAGGGCTACCTAGGTCAAAATATTTAGGGACAACAATTTTTCCTAACATAATATCAACCAATTGTCCTACTACATGCACTATTTTTTGGTTCTTTTTTCTTCCTCCCAGGTTTCTTCAGACATGTCTCTTTAATAGCTTTTTCATATATGGGAATATCTTTAATAGCTTGAAATATTGGGATTTTAACACATATATGTTTTAATTGATCAATTAGATCAAAAGCTATATCATTTTGTTGCCTAGACACTTCTACATGCAATCTTTGAGGAAACGAGGGAGTTCTTATAGGTATATTTGAAGTTTTAGACTATTGAACTTGCTCAAGGTTTCCAATTTATCAAGTATTCTTTCTTGAGCAGTCTCCTCTATTGGTAACTCTGTTATGACTAGAGGAGATGGAGTAGGCAATGTTGTCCCTGACCTCAAATGAATATCACTTATATTGAGAGAGTATGGAGGATAGTTATTAGGATCAGTTGAAAAGACTTGTTGTTTTTGTGGTTTGTTATTTGGATTTGGAACAGGCTGAGTTGGCAGTTGGGTTGGCTTGGATGGAGTGGCAGTAGGATATGGTGGCATTAAAGCTGGCTATTGGGACTGTTGTTGTGGCTACAGGAAACCTGATGATTGGTTTGCCAATTGTTGTCCTCCCCTCCATTGTGGTGACTATTGCTAGTTACCTTGAGGGGGAGACAAATTCCCTTGTGGCTGTTGGCATTGAGATGAGGAATTCTGATAATTAGGCCAAGGGTTTTGAGAGTTATTCCAAGATTAAGAAGTATAATTTCCAAAATTTGGGAATATGGTGGTTGCCACTGATTGTTTTGTGCATTGAAGTTCATGTAAGGATTAAAAAATCACAATGTATCTTATGGCATACCTTGTCTTGGAGGCCAAGGCCTTCGTTGTGAAGCATAAAAGAGTTGTTCATCATCTCCATAGACAAGCTTCAAATCCGGGGAACTTTGTTGGCTATCAATTTTAGCTAACAGTTTGCATCTACAGTCCTTCTTCTTTTGTCGATAGTGAGGACAAAATTCAGCTAGCATAGCCTCTTCCTCCTCATGCTTCTTCTTTTCCTATAGTGTATACAATTGGGTAGCCATATTATTAATTATATCCTCTTTAAAATAGTTCAACAAATGAGTTATTTCCATTCTTGAGACTATTGAAGATGACTTTGCAACTGAAGAACCAGGCCTATAATGTCTTCCCCTTTTTGTTGCTGCTCTTGAATACTTCTGACAAATCTATCTGATATCATCCCATTGAACTTGAGTAATATATCCTCCTCCCATTATATCTAAGGATTCAACATAATCATCAGTGATGCCCCTTATAAAAATCAACTTCATAGAGTCTTCACTTAGAGCACTATGTTTGGATTTGCTGACACTAAATAAAAATCTTTCCAAATAGTCTTCCAGGCTCTCATCTTATTTTTGTGTCATTCTAAAGATATCATCACCATGTCGGTCCATTCCCCTGTAATAGTCTTTGTACTTATCCAAGAAGTTTTTCTTCATCTCCTCCCAGGTAGTGATTACATTTCTTCCTAAACTCATAAACCATCTCAAGGCATCTTCTTTCAAAGTAGCAGGGAATAACTTGAGTTTATGAGCATCAGTGGTATAATCATAACTTATGCAAAGGATGTCAAACTCAAACAGAAAGTTGTTTGGATCTTCTATTACCAATCCATAAAATTTTGGAAGTGAAGAGGCTGGTATGTTTTTCAAATTTGCATTATCATGCAGGCCAGGAATGCGAAACTCAAATGTTGGATTTATAGGTGGAGGTGGAGGATTTGTTGCCATTGGTCCCTGATAAATGACTGGAGGTAAAATATTTTGTTCAGGGGGTTCGTTCAGGAAGTCTAGGTCTCCTTCTAACAAATTAAAGACACCTCTATTTAGCACATAAGTTTTTGCAAACGAGTTTACTTCAGGTGCTTGACCTGATCTTGTATCTTGAGTGGAATGTGAGGGAAGAAATCTTCCTAGTGCATCTCTTCTCCTCCTATGCATGCATATTAATGAAGAAAATTCAAAGAGATAATTGAGAAAACTTAAACACTAATGGTTTACAACAAGTCCTTAGCTTGGCACTATCCCAGGCAACAGTGCCAAAAATGTTGGTCCTCACAACTAGAATGGTAACTAGGTAATAAAACATAATTCAGAGATTGAATATTCTTAAATAGCTAACTTTTCCTATGGAAAACGCTCATTTAGTTATCAACCAAGGACATAAACTTGAAATGGGCTAGCACTATATGTGCACCAAGTTCATATTGTAACCATTCTATATTACTACAGGAAAGGAAATTCTTCTTAAAGTAAACACACAGAATCTCAAATGAACTAATACTTAATCTTACAACTAGAAATTACTTTAAACAACTATTGATAAATGATAAAGTTTTGGCAGGCAATAGGAATTACTCTGTTGTTGTGGTTGTAAGAATAGACACGAGAACTGTTTCCTATGGCTGTAGGAACAGACAACTGCAGAAACAACTGCTACAGAAGTATAAAACTAACTGGAACATATTAAGGATTACTCACCAAGTGGGCCCCCTTGAGTGAGTATCTTCATAACTTTATATTACAATTATCTAATCATTCAAAATCACATCAATCATTTTATTTCATCTTTACTAGAAAATACTTAAACAATACCAGAAGACTATGTATTACAAAATACTATGATCGTTCTCTCCTATCCCCGAGAGGAGAGAGATCCCTTTATTTATAGAAAAACTTATAATAAACTTATAATTGATTGACCACATTCCTACAAAATAGGTGAACAGGATTTATTAACAATAGAAGAAGAAGTCAGCGTAGGACAACAGAACAACATTTGTCCTGCAGCTGAGAAAATATAGCATGACTAGCCTCCTATATCTAAGCTCCACTAGGAACAATTATAAATGTTTCATAAATCAATCTGTTGAAGAACCGGTCAAGTGGTTTCAATCATTACTACATTTCTCTAACTAGGTCTACATTGTGGTTATATACTTGATGCTCTTTTGAACTGCCATTTGTCTTTACTTCACCTTTACTGACCCTACATCATGATATTAATATGCACAACAAACATGTGTATATACTAATGCTAACATGATATAATGTAAACCATATTTATAATTGATTTTAGATATTTGCATAGATAGACCATTTGAAACCATTATATGACATCCTCAGGTATGAGTTAAACCAGTTTCAAAAAAACTTAAAAGGTATCAACTTAAGAGAATATTATAATCCAAATGTCATCTAATAATAAGACCTAGGTAGGAGTATTATATCAAAATTCTTTCAAAATAGAGCCATTATTTAGGCTCATCAACTTGGTTGTAACCCGAAAATCCAACCATCATAGACAAGATCTCACACCTTGTTACCCTTTGTATCATTGCTTCCATATTGGGCAATAGATAATTATCTTTTAATGAAGATATATTCAGATTTTTGAAATCAACACATAATCTAATATCTCCATTTTTTTCCTTACAGGTACCAAGTTAGACACCCATGACGAATGTCTGATAGGTTTTATAGTCCCAGCATCTCTTAGCTTGACTAGCTCCTCTTGCATTTTAGGTGCTAATGTTGGATTAATAGGCCTCTTCTTTTGTCTCAAAGGATTAGAATTTTCCTTCAAAGGAGTCTCATGTTGAAATAAATCTTCCCTGTAAGCCTTTAGGTCATCATATGACCAAGCAAAAACATGCTTATACTTTCTCAACAAATCAATTAGCATTTTCCTAACCCTAGTTGACATTTTCTTCCCAATATACACCTTCCTTGGGGCTCCTTTTGTCCCAAGGTTAACTTCTTCTAAATCCTCAAGGTGTGGGGTAGTAGCAACAACCTTAGCCTTAACCTGACTATCAAATGCCCTCTCTAAGACAACCAAACCTTTAAGAATTGTGTTTGTCTTCAATTGAATCACTTCCTTCCCAAATATTATTTCTTTATCATCCTTTATCTATAAAAAGGCACTGAAATCAATCTCCTGATTTTCAAATTCATCTACACAATGTAGAAACCTTAAAATATCATCATCATCATTAAAAACTTGCTAGCTTTCAATGTTGTTAGGGACTAAAGGCCTCATTTGAATCTCAATTTTTGAGATTCTAGCAAAAGTGATGACCTATGTCCTTAGAGCTATATTTTCCAAGAGATCTGCCATTCTGTTATGGCTCCTTTCTTTCCATTCAATACTAAATGCATCAAAACTATCAATTTGATCCCATACAACATTTCTATATTGTTTCAACCTTTTATTTTTTGATGCATATTTAGATCTAATTTGGGATATGACTAACATGGAATCTTCGACAACACTGAGATTGTTTATCCCATGTTTTTTAGATAGTCTCAACCCAAGAAGCAACGCTTCATACTCTACCACATTATTTGTACATGCAAAGGCCAGAGTAAAAGAAAATTTAAAAGTTTCTCCATGGGGTGATATGAATAACACACCTGCACTTGAGCCCTCCTTAGAACTGGCTCCATCAAAATACATAGTCCACAAATTATCATCTCCTCGTGATTTTTCTACTTCTTCATCCAATAATGCAGGTTGTTCCTTTTTCTTCTATGGAGAATCTTCAGCCTTGAATGTATTTATTCCTATGTCTATAAAAAAACTCATGTCTTCATTAGATTTTGTTCCATGCACCATCATATATGGTACCCTTTATTCTCTTTTAACCTTTACATTTTTACCATGAATGCAAAAGGTAGCATAAGAAAGGTCGCACTGCAAACTTCTACCCATAGAGGAACTCCACTTTCTTGACAATTACATCTCATAATGTGATGGGATGTCTACATCTAGGACACTCATGGTTAATTCCTTCTCAGGGAAAGCAACAAGTTTATAAGGTAGTGCCTTTATAGTAGCTATCACAGGCACTTCTCTTGAGTCCATAGCACAACATCTTCCCTGAGGAGTATCTACTTTTAAAACCATGGAATGCATTATCCTTACTAGCATGACATTGTTTGAAGCCCCAGAATCGATCATACAATTCTTTAGAACTCCTCCATTTATAATGACACTCAAAAAGAAAGGGTATACATTGTTAGGGCTCTCACCTATTGTATCTTCAAGATAAATTTAGGGAATCTGAGAAACCATTCCCTCTAACTCTTTATCCTTTGTCTCATTTTTAATCATTTGTTCCTTTACATTATGAGAAATATTCTCATTTTCAATTTCAATAGAAGGAGAAACACCCTTGACCCAGGCCATGGCTTTCTCTCTATGCTCTTCAATTCTTAGCATATCTTGCAAAGGAGCTTTAACTGTAATATGAGAAAGCAATTGAAGCATATCCATAAGTGTGTAATTTGGTAATTCAAGTGACATACCTGATTGTTCTTCATATTTCTTTGTTTTGTTGCCTTCAATATTTTGTGTTTTCTTCAAGTCTTATTTAGTAGGCGAAGCAGATTTTTCAACCATCTTTACCCTCATCTTAGGTGAAGAAGTTTTTGCATTAGGCTTTACAGCCTTTTCTTTCTTAGCCCACTCCTTTCTCTTGACCTCCTTAATTTTGATTACATCCTTTCCTGACTTGTTCTCCTTGACCTCTTTGCCTTTTTTTTAACTCTTTGATAAATAAACCAAAAGGCTTGCCTTGGTCTTCACCCACAGTCCTGTTTCTCAATTGATAATTGCTTTTTACCTAAGCTATCATATCAGTTGTTATTCTAGCAATTTCTTCATCTGACGGTCTTCTCAAGGACACAAAACTCTCACCTTGTCCAACATTACACATTCGGTCATCAACAGATAACTCTTCATCAGAAAAAAATTGTTCATGATATGTTTCATTTATTTACCTTTGATGATCTATATCAAAGTCTTGAGTTCCAATGTTAGAAGAATAGTTTACTTCTCCAATATAAGAAGTAATTATAAGACAATCAACACAATCACCTTCAAAAGTTTCATCCTCATCTTCATGTGTCTCATCCTTGGCAGAAATAAATTGTTCTACAACACAATATTCAGGTGAATGGGGTGATTAACAAGCAACACACCAAGCTGTGTATTCCACCATATTTACTATATGTTTCTACAATGGGTTAGGATTTTGTTGTTCCCATTTTCCCTTTTGCTTCTAAAAAGGTTTTCCATCCTTCCAATTTGTATTGTAAGGATAATCCTGTAACCTTGGTGGTCTATTAAATTTATTAAACTATGGCTTTTCTGGTACAGAACCCTTGTAATTTTTTGCCACAATTAATTTCAAATCCTTGAAGGTATTAAACACCTTATCCCATCTTTCTTCCACTTTAGGTTTTGTCCCTAAAGACTTTTCAACTTTGTCTTTGGCACTCTTAGAAAATCTAGGATCCTCTCTCCTTCCAAGCTTACCTAAAGCTCTTCTATTTCCCTCAACATTTATAGCTATCCTAAATGCATCTCTTTGAGTTTGAGGATCTTTACCTCTAATGATATATGCCATTTTTCACATCAAATGCATTCATATATGTGGCTAGACAAACATTATCATACAACCTTAAAACCTGAAACAACTTATGCATAGCTTTCTGAAATCTGATATTGAAATTAGACACATCATCATTCACTGACTTCTTAATGTTATTGAATTGATTTAACATGAATCTAGGATTTATTTTATCACCATATTTATCTTTAAAAAATCTCTCAAATTCTTCCCAAGAACTAATACTTGCAGTTGACAATCCTCTATACCAACCCCGAGCATCCTCTATCAGAGATTGCACAAATAATTTCATAACAAAGTCCTCATGCTCCACCTCATAGTCATTCAACTTATCAGTGAACGCCCTCAGATGTTCCTCGCCAGTTATAGCATTATTGCCTACAAACTTACTAAATTTATCCCTTAAGTCATTTGGGATGGCATTGGGATACCTGGGATCCCATCAAAATGTAATTACCTATATCTTTCTAGGTGAATAGGTCTTCTTTGAAATTTCCCTACTGCAACTCATCCTACAACATTTATTGTGGTATTAGCTACAATAGCGTCTATTCTAGTGCTAACCCTATTAGGATTCCCAAAGATACTGAGAGGGGGGGTGAATTAGTATCTAACCAATTTATGGATTTTCTAAACTTATTAAATGAATTGCATGCCAAAATAGTGTACCAGTAAACCGGAAATAATGTCGTAAATAAGATCAGTAAACACAACATAGAAAGCACACAATAACACAATATTTTTAATGAGGAAACCCGGTGTAGGAAAAACCTCGGTGGGATTTGTGACCCACAATATTCGCTCACTGACCAATAAGTGAATATTACTTACAAATGTGGTGCCTACACATGCAGGAAGGCTCACTGCCTAGAGCTCACTGCTCAAATATAAAAAGGGAAGTCTCACTGACTTACAAAAATGGATTATGTAAATCCAATATCATGTACTGCTTTAGTTTAGCATCTTCTATGCCAGGTTCAGTACTAGTTTAAGCTCATACAACTTCCATAAACCTTATTCCAAAATCTACCTTAATATTCGCATCTGCCTATTACATTCCATATTTGCTTCAATAAATGATTTACAAGATCTCATACTTATATGGTTCCTATTACAATTCGCCTTGTCGGCTTTACAAAAATATTTTACAATTAAATACAAAATATAGTAAACAAAATCCCATTGGTTGGGGTGTCGGTAAACATATTTGTCAATGCTACTGTCGGTGCTTGTGCATGTGTCGGTGCCATCGGATTGTAAGGTTGCCATCAATGAAAATACCTTCAATAACCTACAATTTCTCATTGGAATGTGCATTTTCTAATAATCTCCCCCTTTGGCATTGATGACAACACTCATGAGAACAAGCCAAAATTGTATCCAAAAGGTGTTGACCAAAAGTCTTACCAAAACTGTCAAAACTGTGTTACCAAAATTGTGTGCTCCAAAACTGTGTGCTCCCCCTGAGCAAATGATCTCTTCTATCTTACTCCTTTTTATCATCCTCTACTACTCCCCCTTTGGCATCAATGACAAAGGCTATCATTCAATGTCAATTGAGTGTAGTTCCTATCTTGATCCCTGTAACCAGTGGGTTACAATCTGATAAAGATATGTTAAAGCAAAATTTAAGTTGTTATAGAATCTCTCACTATCCTCTAGTGTTTCTTCAATCCTCTGGATTGTACCAGTGAGTATGTGCATTTTCTCTTCCAGTGTCTTAAGTCCTGGAACAAGAGCCTCGTAAATCTCTTTTCTCAAAGAGATGAGGATATCTAGTTTAGGACCTAGTCTGCATTTCAGTTCCTTTGCTTTAAACTTTAATCTCTCCTTATCTTTTTCAAGTTTTTCAATTTTCTCTTCATAGTCAATAATTTCCTATTCTACTACCGATATTGAATCTCATGAACCTATTAAATTATCAGAAATATTATTAATTTCCTTCTATGCTTTGTTGATCTCAGTGTCTATGTCCTCTATCAAAATGTTTGTCTTGCATGTATCTCTGTACAATTTCTTGAAGTCCAAAATTGTCTTTCCTAGTACCGGTAATAATGTATCTATATGTTCCTTATTCTTCTTTATTGTCTCTTCAAATAATTTTTCCTTTTCTTTATTTATTTTCTCTCTAAAAGTCTCCTCATTGATCTAATCAATTGTTAGTAGATTGTCAGTTATATACTTAGACAATGTGTCTAATTGGTTTAAAGAATCTTTGTTTTCTATGTTACACTTGGGTGCAATCATCTTCAAAATTGGTATGATGTCATCAATTACCTTATGCAAGTGCATTGCAATCAATTATTTTCTTAATCGAATCAAGCAATACCTCTATTACATTGGTTGGTTGGAATTATGTCAGTGAAGAACCATATGATTGACCAACTATCGTAACAATCTATAATCTGCCAGTGTAAGGAACCTCTTTGCTTATGGTGACCTCTGGTAGGTCAGTTTGAGTCTGCATTTCTACTAGCAAGGATTTAGGTTTCTCAGCTGATGCCAGTGGCACAGTCTCTGTCTGAACCTTTAGCTCATCCTTCTTCTCTTATGATTTCTCAGTATGTACCTTAATCTATTTCTCAGAGCTTTTCAATGCCGGTTTTTCTAACTGTGACTTTGTGTTTTCTACTGGTTTCTCTGTGTTTACCTTTGAAATGTCTACAGCCAGTATCTCAACAAATTTTTCATTGCTATCAGTTGTCAGTTGCTTAGTAGATACATCAGTATGTACACTAGTGGTATCTAACTTTCCTGTGTCTAGGGGGTTAGTTGACTGTTTAGTTTGTTGTTCAGCCCCAATTTCAATATTGCCAATTGTGTCTTCAACATTTGTCTCAACTGCAATGTCTTCTACCGGTGGCTCAGTTGCCACATCTCTCTTCTCACATGTCTCCTTATCAACCACAATGTTGACTTCCTCTGTGTCAATATTCATTGTATACAACACCTCAAAATATGGATTTGTTTCCTCATGTGTTGTCTCCATACTCTATTTTGCTGGTGGTGTATCAACATTTATGGCATTTGTAACCGATGGAGTATCGCAAGGAGGTGGGGGTAAGTTATTTGTCACCTTTATACTTGGAGGACCACCTACCTTACTTTTACCCTTTCTTAGTTTTGATACTAAATGTAAAGTACAGATGCCAATAGCTAACAAGATGAGAGGGGGGGGTTGAATCATACAAACTTAAACTTCCATAAAATCAATAGATTCAACCTCGATAACTTATACTTCAGTAACTTAACCAAAAACTGCTAAACATGCAAACTTATGAACACATAATCATAATAACACTCATAACACCAGATTTAATGTGGAAACCCAAATAGGGAAAAACCACTGTGGGATTTTGGACCCACTAAGAAATTTACTCTTCTAGAGTATGCTCAGTTAAAAGAAAATCCTATCAAAGATTACAAACACATTGCTAGATGTGACCCGGTTAAGGGATTTCCCTCAGATCTGTTAGGATCTTCACTTTGTTAGAAGTGACCTTGTTAAAGGATTTCAAACACTCATTTTGAATGTTACCTTGCTAGAGGGTTTACATATAAGACTGTTAAGTCCACTCGGTTAAGAGATTTTCTGTCACTTACAAAATAATAGTATTAAAAATCTATCTGCAACTTCACATCTAAAATGCTAAAGCATATTCTTATTTGCTCAAAACAATCTAGTCATAGGACTTATCTTGTCCCTCTGCTGGGCTCTCTACTCTGTTATACAAATAGGTCTTCAAGCTTCTGTGCTCGGTAGTCACTATGTAGCATCCATGTGCATACACTTACCTGCATACATTGTTTATTAACAATTCCTTATTTATAAACAATTGCTAACCGCTAAATCTCCTTGATCACATTTCCCATGATCAATCTTAGCCATCAGATCTTCAAACTTGACCAGGTTCAATGTATCCTTCTGATCTGAAAATGTTTTACCTTACCTTGGGACTTGCATTCCCTTCTTGGAACTTGCATAAGGTTATTGTAGTTCAATTTGCATTGTAGATCTTCCTACCGATTTTCCTTTGCCATAGATTCTTAGCAAACTTCATGCACGGCATACCAATCATTTATACATCTCCAGCTAATCATTGTACTTCATTAAATAATGATTTTATCCATCTCATGCGCACTATCATAACTCGGTTGCAACTCGGTAAATACTAAACTTTACTCGGTAGATATTTTGCCTTCATTAACCGATATCGATAACCTTAGGGTTTACTGACTAGGTTCCTTAGGGTTTACCAACTAGGTTGTTTGCTCGGTTGCATAGTATAGTATTAACCTTACAATCAATAACATATGTAGGATATCAAAACAATCTAAACATCATGATCCATCATTGTCTAACTCGGTAATAGTTGCCCATTGAATAACTTATTCCTCCCTTTATTCATCACATTCTTTCTGTGTCTTTTACTGACATCTTAATTCTCTTCAAATCAATCTTCTCAAGATATGGCAACATCATACTGAATTAGATAATTAATTTCTTGACATCAATGACAAAATAATGTTATAAAGATAGTTATCATCCTTCTTCAGTTATATCAATAATCTTCAACAACCTTCTCAATATCCTTATTGAATATCAACAATCTTTCTTACTGTAATGCCAACAATCTCCCCCTTTGGCATTGATGGAAAAACCAACAATTAAATGGTAATACCAACAAGATATTCAAATTGATTTCTGATTTAGATTGTTGTTAGACTTCTCCTATTATCCTTGAGTTGTTAAAATCTTCTGAAGTCTTCTCCATTTTTCATTAGGCTTCTAAGCTATTGACTTGCATTTAGTCTTCTCCATTTTTGCAATCTACTCCCCCTGTCATTAGTCTTCTTTTATTTTCATCATTCAAGGCTTTACCATGCAGTCAACCATTTATTCTTCCAACCATTTAGTCTTCTCCCCCTTTGACAACAATGCCAAAAATTAAAAGAACTAAATCATGATTTCTTCCTCTGTGAAGTGATTTTCCTTGCTATGTAACATCTCAGTCTCGGTCAAATCAACTTGTCTCTATTCATTTTTTCCTACACACCTTGAGAAAACCTTCTAAAGTGCATAAATTAGCATCAATCCACACATAATATTTTGTAGATTCATCGAATTGATGCTTTCACCGAACTCGGTTAGTGAGTAGGAGATAGGGGTAGGACCCCTAACTTGCTTCTGAGATACTCAAAAGTGTCCCTTGGTAGTGGCTTTGTGAAGATGTCTACTAATTGCTCCTTTGAACTGATATATTCCAGCAAAACCTTCTTCTCTTGAACTTCTTCTCTGAGATAGTGATACTTTTGTTAGGCCCAATATGGAAAGCTAATGTACTGAGAGGGGAGGGGTGAATCAGTACTCCAAAACTTTTCTTTAATAATAACCTTACTGTTATGCATAAACAAAATAGTGCAGTAACATAAAATAAAGTTAAAACAAACAGATAACAATCATACATGATTCACTCCATAACACATATTTTGGTTATGCAGAAACTCTTGGTTAGAGAGAAAAACTGCCATGGGGATGGCACCCACAACTTCACTACTGCAATAATAAAGATGCTCGGTTACAACTACATGTTTAGCTATTTCTGATAGCTTACCCTTTTAGGAGTAACAAGATCTGTTAGATCTACCTTGCTAAAGGATTTCACAACATTTATTTTGAATGTTGCACCTGGTTAGAGGCTTTACAATTTATAGACTTGGTTAGAGTCTTTTACCCTGTTAAAGGTTTCTCTTTCAACTTCACAATATTACAAAAAAAAATTATTACAAATATCTGCAACTTTACATCTGAAATGTTATAGCAAATTCTATGTGGTCAGGATAAGATTACCTTGCTTATAGCATACCTCGGTAACCCATATAGTAACTTAGTAAACCCTTTTGTTTACTCTATTCTTCGACTGTTCTCTGAAAACCTTCTCGGTGACCTATGTGTCTCTGTAATAGTCTTCCTTCATACATATATGCACACACCTTGCACTTAATTCATGTTGTATAAATAGATCTCTTAAAACGGTGATCCAATTCATTGCTTTGATCTTACAAACAAGATTCCTCTAATGAATAACTAAACAAAATATTTCATTGGTTGGATAGACCTTGTAGTCATACACAATCTTCTGGTGCAATTTCCAATGTAATAATGGTTAGATGTGCCTCGATCTTGTAACACGTTTTCATATGCATGTCCAGGTTTAATGTATCTAGTAACACGTTTCACTCGGTGAATATGAACTCGGTGTGTCATATTTACTGCTTGGTATTCTCAAAAAGATACTCGATAGACGGCTCGGTGTATACTGAGTTTTGTAACTACTTTCTTCTATAACTGACTAGACTGTGCATACCGACTTCTCTGTTTATACCGACTGCATGATTCGGTAGTGCTAACCGACTAGAATATATAGTATGACTTTGAATATAAAAACTAATGGCAACTTGATAAGTAGTAACAACTTTATAGATATATGCTCTGTCTTAGAGTGCATCACTGGATTCTTTGAAATGTTAATGGCACTAGTATTATCATAGAATATAGTTACTAGCTTGGTAACTTTTTCATTTATACCTTCCAACAGTTGTTTAATCCATGCTATATTGGTACAATTCAATGCTGCAGTAGCATATTCAGCTTCTATTGTAGACTGAGAAATACATCCTTGTTTCTTGCTAAGCCAACTTACTAGTCTTTCTCCCAAAAAGAAAGCTCCACCACTTGTGTTTTTCCTATCATCTATGGTGCCTGCCCAATTAGCGTCAATATAAAATTTTAAATCAAAATTATTCCTTTTTTCATATACTAAGCCATAATCTTCAGTGCCTCTCAGGTATCTAAAAATTCTCTTGATTGCTGTCATATGGGTTTCCTTGGGATCTGAAGAGAATCTTCCTATAATACCTACTGCATGTGCTATATCCGGTCTACTATGCACAACATATTGCAATTTTCCAATCATAGATCGGTAAAGTGTCTCATCAACAGATGTAGATTCATCATTCTTTGATAATTTAAAGTTAGTAGTCATAGGAGTACTTACTAGTTTAGAATCCTCCATTCCAAATTTCTTCAAGATTTCCTTTATGTACTTGGATTGAGTAATGAAAATCTCATCTTTCATTTGCAATATCTGTAAACCTATAAAATACTTTATCTCACCGATTAGTGACATCTCAATTTCTTTGCACATTTTATTTCTAAAGTTCTTGCATAAGGAGTCATTACCACAAAATATAATGTCATCAACAAATATGGCTGAGATTAATATTCCATTGTCCTCATCTTTCTTCATGTATATATTGTTGTTTTCACTTGTCCTCATAAAACCAATCTTGATTAAATAAGAGTGCAATCATTCATACCATGCTCTAGGTGCTTGTTTCAGACCATAGAACGCTTTGTTCAGTTTGCATACCTGATCTTTACTCTTGTCTTCAACAAATCCTTCAAGTTATTCAATGGAAAATTCTTCTTCTAGTATACCATTCAAAAATGCAGATTTAACATCCATTTGATATACCTTGAAATTTTTGAAAGCAACATATGCCAACAATGTTCTTACTCCCTCAAGTCTAGCCACAGGTGCAAAAGTCTCACCATAATCTATTCCTTCTTCTTGAGAATAACCTTTGCAAACTAGTCTCACTTTGTTGCGAATGACCTCACCTTTTTCATTTAGCTTGTTTCTGAACATCCACTTAGTACTGATTACATTTTTGTCCTTTGGTCTTGGGATTAGTGTCCATGTGTCATTCTTCCTAATTTGATCAATCTCTTCTGTCATAGCATTTACCCAATTTTCACTGTTAAATGTCTCTTTCACTATTCTCAGTTCAAATTCAGAAATCAGACATGTGTTATGTCTCAGTTTGTTCCTTGTCATCACTGGATCATCCTTATCTCCTATAATCTGACTTGATGCATGATGTCTTCTGACATATTTGGCTAATATAGGCTCAGTAGGTTCTGTATGATCTTCTTCATCACTCGGTAATTGGACATTATCTTCATTTTCTTCAGTAGCATTCTCGGTAGGACTTCTCGGTTGAACATAAACAAATTTGTCATGCTGAAACTTTTGGGCAAGAATGGGATAATTTTTTTTTTTTAAATTCCAACTTAATAACATTAAATTGCCATTATGAAGTGCACTATCAAGTTTTGTCTTAACTACGTGGGAGTTAACTTTAACCACTAACACAAGTAGACAAAAATAAATTTAAAATTAAATGCGGATTACTAAAGGAATTAATTTATTATCTCATCTAATTTAGTAAATAGTTTAATTAAATCAAAACTCTCTTAAAATAATTGATGAAGGTAAAATTAATCTCCAATAACCATTATTTGTTTTTAGGATCTAATTAAATTAGTCCTAGCACTTAGTTTATAAATGTCTATATTTTTATTTTAGTAATACTTAAAATATTTAAACTAAATTGACTACCGGGTCAATTAAATCAATAATGGGAATTTTCCTATAAAGTTTAATCTCATCATATACCTATATTTAAGTGGGCTAACATTATTTTCCCCTAGCCAAAAATAACTTACCGAAATCGGTTATAAAATTTCTAAAAGATTAAACTTCATAAACTTCATAAGTAATTCAAATTAAACATAAAGTTTAATCTCAAACCCTATATCAGATTTAACTCCAAAATAATAATATAATTTTAAACATCTTTTTTAAAAAAAGTATACTTATGTTTATCAAAATAAATGATTGCCCATATGTTAATTAACACATATCTAATGTATAAACACTTAATTAAATATTAAATCTAAAATTTACCCTATCCATTCATATTTTCAACCCTATATATATATATATATATATATATATATATATATATATATATATATATATATATATATATATATATATATATATATATATATATATATATATATATATATATATATATATATATATATATATATATATATATATATATATATATATTATAAACAATTTTCACATACTTCTTAAATAACCATGCAAACTCTAACCCTTTATTTATTATAAAATAAGCCTCTCATTATTCTTTTTTCATTCTTTATTATCTTTCCACATTTCTTTTACCCTAGCCCTAACCGGCTAGGGTTTTAACTTTATGTTGGTTGTGCAAGGCGGGCTCACCAAGCGGCGGCCATGGTGGTTAAGGCGAAGGGGAAGGAAAGGCGGAGGCGAAGTTTCCAGGGGCGCCGCTCACTGTGGGTTACCACAGTGGCGGCGAGTGGGTCGTCCACTGTGGGAAGCCACAGTGGCGGCGACCACTGTGGTCGCCCACAGTGGCGGCCCTTGGGTCATTCATAGTAGGTCGCCAAAGTGGTTTCATCCACTGTGGTTGCCCACAGTGACGACACCAGGCTGCACTGACCTTTGTGCTTAGCACAAGGGTTCAGTTAAACCCAAACTTGCCATTTTTTTTTTTAAAAGGTTTTTTTTTTAACTTTTTTTTTTGTTTAGAAAATAATTTCATTTAATCATATATATTTGCATATAAATTTGTTTACGTATGTATATATATATATATATATATATATATATATATATATACATATACATATACATATACATATACATATATACATATATATACATATACATATACATATATATATGTATATACATATACATATATATATGTATATACATATATATGTATATCTATATACATATATGTATATGTATATATATGTATATGTATATGTATATGTATATATATGTATATGTATATACATATATGTATATGTATATACATATATGTATATGTATATACATATATATGTATATGTATATACATATATATGTATATGTATATACATATATATATATAGGGGCACATGCTTTGTATGTAAACAGATGTAGATATTTTCATTCTGAACATTTTTAACAGGTTAGATAAATTCTACAGATTTAAAACAATGCATATATTTCCTTTTATTAAATTTCTTGTTGCAAAAAAAAATATTAGATAGATTATTTACTATGGATTTACTTTCTGCAAAATATAGTAAATAATAGAATTAAATAAGCTTAAAACAACAACCATATAAATTCTGAAATTATTTAAAATAGATCTTTAGAGATGACTGTATTAAACTTTAGATTTTTTTTTTTTGTTAGTTTCTACAAGTTAATAAGATTGACAAAAGTAAATAAGTTTAAACAGCAACTTTTAAAATCTAGAAATTACTAAAATAAAGTTTTAGAAAGGGCTATAATAAACTTTGATTTTATTTTCTTCAATAAATAAAATGACAGATTTAAATAACTAAATTTGCACCTCCATGTACATATCTAAATTTTAGATTTTATTTCCAGCCTACTACATGCATGCAAAGCTATTTCATTCCTTTCCTATTTTATTTCATCTTAAATGCATAAAGGATAGAATAAATGTCTTGCTTTTCAAATTAACATATACACAACAAATATTAATTTCAGAACTTTAGGAACTATTCTAGAAATATTCATTTCTTTTCTACAGTATAAAATACTACATTTCTTTAAAATTTATTTAAAAGACACTATTGTCAACTTTACAATGGATCTCTCATTTCTAATAAATGAGGTCTTTAAAAAATAATAGATACATTTCTCTTCGAAAATAGATACAACATAGTTTCCTTTTTTTTTTTTTGGTGCAACTTAAAATGTAAATATTTCATTTTCCAATTCTTTTTCTGCAACCACATAACTCCAGCAAATTTCCCACTTGTCATATTCTTTCTTTCCAACAACCTACAAATAATCAAAGGATGGTGACCATGGAGTACTCACCTCCCAGCCTAGGCTAACTAGTAGCCACCCCCGAGCTTGGAGAACCAAGCCCTAGATAGGAACACACATGCAAACACAATAAACATGGGAAAAACAATCACATACACATTCCCAACCCAGGCTACACTACACCACACATGTGATGACTATACACGGGTGGTAGTGGACCAAATACCCCAAGGAGACTGCAGATATAGTAAAACTCAAGGCCACCTCATGGCAAGCAATGATAAATCATAAATATAACAACCCCACAACCTTATGCCCCCCAAGGCATTCATGCCTTATTTCCCTCCTTATGACCCCCAAATGCATAAACAAGCCATGCAGCAAGGGTTACATAGGAATCCCTTGAGATCACTCTTTTAATGAGAGCCTCTCACTCGAGGGCTATCAAACTTCTACCACCCACAAGGCCATCCTCTCTCCCAAGAATAGGAGGTCTTGGTTACTCCCAAAACACAGAATATACACAAGAGTAAAATGTAGAACTCAAAATAAATTTTCATAGGGGAAATTACAAGAAACAAGCCTTCTCACACATGCAAATCTTTTCAACATAACATGCAACATAAAAACATAACAAAGAGAAATTTAACCAACCTTCAACTGCCCAAAGGAATGCTAGATCTATTTGAGGATGAGCAGCCCAATTCCACAATCCCTGTTTCTCTATCCTTAGCCAATTTCCTATACCAAATCCTTTCTTTTCAAAATTCCTTGTCTCCAAAAATGGAGAGAGGGTGATTACCCACCAAATCTCACATTCTTGCCTAAGAAGGCCTCCGTGAGAGTTCTCCCATGTTTCTAAAATTGAAAAAGGAAAAGTCAAAAAAAGGATCAAAGGGGATCTCTCATCAAAAAGGAAAGTTAACAACTTAGATGAAGCCTTCTAAATTCAATTTTCGCACATCTTAGAAAACTCACTTTTTACAGTGACTAAACAATCACATGGGAGTTGTCACATGCCTAAAATTACTCCTAACCCTTAGGTATACCTTATGGGCTTTAGGAAACACTCTTAAACTACCCCTAGGTGTCCATTTAACCCCTTTTAAACCCCTCTGAAGTTAATTTTTGGGTCAAACTTAAGTTGACCACCACAAAGATTCTCTTCCCAAGGCAATTATGGAATCACATTAAATTAATTGAAAAAGCTATGGTTAAAAAACTCCCTCTAAGAGACAATTTAAAACACAAAACATAAATCGATCACATGTGTCAAGCAACACAATAAAAATACTTTTACAAAATTACACTTGAAATTGTCTCTTGTTGGATTTACACAAATTAACAAAATTCAATTTAACATTCATGCAATGATCACTTTCACGAATAAAATACTATACAAACGGGGTGTTGTCTCTCCAAATAGACAAACCCTGGTTTTATGAACGTACATAGGTCTAGGTTTGGTTCTCCGTAATATTTCCATGGTCACATGGATAATTTTCCTACGCATCTCAATTAGACATTAGTAATTCCAAATAACCTCATATAATATAAAACATATGAATAAGAATACACATCAAACACTCTGCATACAATATACATTTGAACAAATCAATACATCTTACATCCAATTAAATCCACATAAGCAATTATCATAATCCTCATAATTTTAATCCATACATAAAACATACATCCTATTTCTATCATCATAGTGAAGTCCTGCAAATCCAATAATAACAAATATCATCTCGAATTTATCCTATTCTGGAATCATATAGAATTATATATCATAACACATATAATGAAGCATCAACATACATCAATGTTATCCAAATCATGGAATCTTATAAGTTCTAAATCCATAATGCATAAATATGTACACTTCAAGTTGAAATGATTGTGTAACCTGGTTCCATTACTTTTCTCACCAATCTATCTATCTAACATAGCCCATCCTATTGAATAATAGCATTTATTAATAGGGTCAAACATGGTCAACTAAGTTAATCAAAGCTTGGTTGGGGAGGGCCTTACAAAATTCTTCATAATCTTCTGATTCTTTGGAATTTCCTTCATCATTTCTTTCTGCAAATTCATCAATTTTCACATTTGCACTTTCCACTATTTTGTTAGATGATTTGATCAGACATTTAAATGCTTTACTTCTAGAAGAATAACCAACAAATGATCCTTCTTCACTTTTCTAATCAAACTTTCCATTTCTATCATCTTTGTGAACATAGCATCTGCTTCCAAAGATTTTAAAGTAACTTACATTAGGTTTCTTGTCATACCAGATTTCATATGGTGTCTTCATAGTTCCTTTCTTCAGTTGAACTCGATTCAAGGTGTAAACTGCAGTGTTGGTTGCTTCTTTCTAAAAATTTTAAGGTACCCTCTTTTCTATCATCAAGGTTCTTGCACAATCCACAATTGATCAGTTTCTTCTCTCGGCTATCCCATTTTGCTGAGGTGTTCTCAGTGCAGATACTTGCCTCTTTATACCATGATCATTGTAGTATAAGTTAAATTTATTAGAAGTGAATTCTCCTCCTCTATCAGATCTAAGACATTTCAATTGTCTTCCTGTTTCATTTTCAACTCTTGCCTTGTACCATTTGAACATTTGAAAAAATTCTGATTTTTCTTTTAAAAACATGACTGACATCATCCTTGAGTAATCATCCACAAATAATATGAAATATTTATGACCATAATAACTTTGAACTTTCATAGGACCACAAAGATCAGTGTGTACTAGATCTAAAATTCCTTTAGAAGTGTAGGACTTACTTGTAAAGCTTTAGCTTGTCATCTTACCCATCTGGCATCCTCGGCACATAGGATTCTTAGGTTTTTCCAGACTCGGTAGTCCTCTTACTCGGTGCTTCTTACTTATTTTGATCAGATTATCAAAATTTACATGACAAAACCTTTTATGCCATAACCAGGTATCATCTATCTTTGCATAAAGACACTTGTTCCGAGTTGAGTCAAGATGAAATGTATTACCTTTTTTTTGTGTCCCGGTAGTAGCTAACTTTCCATGTTTGTCATGAACTTTGACAATTCCTTTCTGAAATTCTATTCGGTATCTTGTATTGTTTAGTTGTGCTACACTCAACAAATTGTATTTCAAACCTTCAACCCAATATGCATCATCACATTTAGCATTGTCAAGAAGTGTTATAGATCCTTTACCTTTTACCAGACATGGTGCATCATTACCAAATCTTACATATCCTCCATCATAGTCTTCTAATTTAACAAACTTGTGTTTATCACCTGTCATATGATGTGAGCATCCACTGTCTATGATCCAACAATAATTATTATTTATGTGAGATATTAGGGATTTTTCTTCATACCTTTCTTCATCAAATCCATCTTTAATAACCACATAAACAACTTCCTTAGTATCAGTTTCATCAGATTCATCATCGCTGGATTCCTCATCTACTACTAGACATGTCTTTCTATCTCTTCTTCTGAAGTCTCGGTGTCCTCTGTATTGGTTATCTTTCTGCTTGTTATCTTGGTATTCTCTCTTTTCACTAGATTCTTTGTCAGGGTAGTTAGAAGCCATATGTCCTATTTTATCACAATTGAAACATTTTAAAGGTAGCTTTCCTTTATACTTACCTTTTCCTCTCGGTAACCTTCTGGCTAATAATGCTTCAAATTCTTCTTGCTTCTTGATTTCCTTATACAATTTGTGCACTTTTTCCATGTTCTTGCGAAATCTTTCACTTGCTCCATTGTGATCCCCTTCAGAGTACTTACTCATTCTATCATTGTAATCATCAAATTTACCAATATGAAAAGAACTGAATGCAGATTCTACTTTATTTACCGAAAACCCACTGTTATCAAAATTACTTGACTCAAATGCATGTAGCTTACCAATAGTAGCATCCAAAGAAACTGGCATGTTAGGTGCAGACCTCAATTCATTGATTGTAGAGACTTGAATAGCATAAGCTGGTAGAAGGGTTCTCAACAACTTACTTGTTATATCCTTTTCTTCAATAGTTCCACCTGCTCCTTTAATTTGATTGACAATCTCCTTTAGTCTTGTACTGTATTGGGTTATGTTCTCACCTTCATTCATCCTCATGGATTCAAGTTGTCCTCTTAGACTATCTACTTTTTCTCTTTGAACATGTTCATCACCTCCATACATAGATATGAGCTTAGTCCACATTGCTTTTGCATCATTACAACCTTCTAGATCATTAAAGTCTGAGTCGATCAATGCTAATGTTATTTCAATCATAGCTTGAATATGTTCTTGCTTTGCCTTTATCTATTCCAGGGTCATAGGGTTGGTGCTCAGTGCAATGTAATCATTCTCTAGATGATATGTTGCATATTCTCCAATTCCTGATAAATGTAGCTTCATCCTTTTCTGCCATGTGGAGAAACTTGACTTGTTCAGCTTCGGTGCATCCCTTTTATACATCTTCGGATCTTTGCCTCAAGTACCTTTAAACTTTTTTTTTGGAGTCCAAATCTCTAATACCAATTGTTAGTTTTGATACTAAATGTAAAGTACAGATGCCAATATCTAACAAGATGAGAGGGGGGGTGAATCATACAAACTTAAACTTCCATAAAATCAACAGATTCAACCTCAATAACTTATACTTCAGCAACTTAACCAAAAACTACTAAACATGCAAACTTATGAACACATAATCATAATAACACTCATAACATCAGAGTTAACATGGAAAACCAAATAGGGAAAAACCACTGTGGGATTTCGAACCCATTAAGAAATATACTCTTCTAGAGTATGCTCGGTTAAAAGCAAATCCTGTTAAAGATTAGAAACACATTGCTAGATGTGACCCGGTTAAGGGATTTCCCTCAGATCTGTTAGGATCTTCACTTTTTTAGAAGTGACCTTGTTAAAGGATTTCAAACACTCATTTTGAATGTTACCTTGCTAGAGGGTTTACATATAAGACTGTTAAGTCCACTCCATTAACAGATTTTCTATCACTTACAAAATAACAGTAATAAAAATCTATCTACAACTTCACATCTAAAATGCTAAAGCAGATTCTTATTTGGTCAAAACAATCTAGTCATAAGACTTATCTTGTCCCTCTGCTGGGCTCTCTACTCTGTTATACAAATAGGTCTTCAAGCTTCTGTGCTCGGTAATCACTATGTAGCATCCCTATGCATACACTTGCCCGTATACATTGTTTATTAACAATTCCTTATTTATAAACAATTGTTAACCGCTAAATATCCTTGATCACATTTCCCATGATCAATCTTAGCCATCAGATCTTCAAACTTGACCAGGTTCAATGAATCCTTTCGATCTGAAAACATTTTACCTTACCTCGGGACATGCATTCCCTTCTTGGAACTTGCATAAGGTTATTGCGGTTCAATCTGTGTTGTAGATCTTCCTGCCGATTTTCCTTTGCCATAGATTCTTAACAAACTTCATGCACGGCATACCAATCATTTATACATCTCCAGCTAATCATTGTCCTTCATTAAATAATTCTTTTATCCATCTCATGTGCACTGTCATAACTCGGTTGCAACTCGGTAAATACTAAACTTTACTCGGTAGATATTTCGCCTTCATTAACCAATATCGATAACCTTAGGGTTTACCGACTAGTTTCCTTAGGGTTTACCAACTAGGTTCTTTGCTCGGTTGCATAGTATAGTATTAACCTTACAATCAACAACATATGTAAGATATCAAAATAATCTAAACATCATGATCTCATCATTGTCTAACTTGGTAATAGTTGCCCATTGAATAACTTATTCCTCCCTTTATTCATCACATTCTTTCTATGTCTTTTACCGACATCTTAATTCTCTTCAAATCAATCTTCTCAAGATATTGCAACATCATACTAAATCAGATAATCAATTTCTTGACATCAATGACAAAATAATGTTATAAAGATAGTTATCATCCTTCTTCAGTTATATCAATAATCTTCAACAACCTTCTCAATATCCTTATTGAATATCAACAATCTTTCTTACTGTAATGCCAACACCCTTATCTTTTTCTTTTGGTAGAATTTCAAAGTCTTTGGTCTCTTAAGGTCTTCTTATTTCTCTTTCTCAACAAATAATATATCCCACTTGCCTATAGTTTCTTTTGATATCTCATTAACTCTGCCAGCCATTAGTGCTACATGTCGCTGACCGGTTGAAAATACTGTCTAATTAGCCTCACTTATCAGCTCATCAATTTCTTCTGTTGAATTCACTGGGTGAACTGCAAGTAGTTTCTCTACCTTCATCTTTTTATCTAATTCAACAATTGCTGCTCTCCTTGCTTCTAGCCTTCTATACAACTCATTGGGTAAATCATCTACAACCTCAATAAAAAATTTCTTGTAGATATCCAAATGTAGGATAACACTGTTTTCTGTGCTTTCCTTTTCATCACTGTTAAAAGTATCATACAACTTGCTAATGTTTGATAAGTTACCATTTTTAGTTATCTCATTCAAAAGGTTGTCAAGTGGAGGAAAAAAATATTTTTCTTTCCTTTTCTTTGGTGTTAACTTCTTTGTTGGAGGCCTAACTACCTGTTGTTTCTGTCTGGTTCTCTTGGGTGTAGGAGAGGGTACTAGTGAGGGTCTTCTTTTTCTTTCTACCCTTTTGAATTCTGCTAGCATTTCACTGTCAGAGGAGGTAGAAATCGGTGAAAGATGTGTTTCCATTTGTAATCATTCCAAGTTGCTCTCCTTAATACCAGTTTTATTCAATATGTCTTCCTTGATTGCTTTTGTCTGCCTTGTTCCTTTTCTAACTATTTGTTCAATTTTCTTTATTCTTTTCTATGACTGAATGTTGCTTTCAATTGTTTCCACATTTCCAAATAATTTCTCTATTAGTTCTTTAGGGGCTTCTAGAAGGGGTTTTGCATAAGTTTCTATTATGTTCTCATTAGCCTCGTATCCCATCTCTATTACCCAAACTATCCTCGGGACCACTACTTCCATCCAGATTTCATCTTTCTTTATCACAAAGATATCTCGTTTTGATATTTGTCAACTATAGATTGAGATAGCCTTATCCTAGTTTTCATCATAGCCTTTAATGCCTGAAAGTGTTCATTTATGTTCTTTTCTCTGTCATCTCCCATATTGTTTATCATGTCTAGAAGTTGTTTTCCTACCGGTATGTCAAAACCAAAATCCTTTCTACCAATATCGAGTACTTCCTTGGTAATATATAACATCAAACATACATGTAGGTTACCAAATTTGAATGTACCCTTCTTATCACCTTTGATCTTCCTCAAATTATCTATCAGTTCATCCTTCAACCATTCGCATATGTCAATCTTTGCATTGTTGTTTATCATGTCATAGGCACTTTTGATACATAAGCTAGAAACAAAGTTTAATCTGTTGGCATGTGTAGCCTTGTATCCAAGAATCATGCTGATGAACCTTACATTGATATCCTTTACATCATTTACTCTCAAAGATCTCTTGTCAAAGGTTGCACCGGTTAGGATCATTACAGTGTCATTTGAAACCTTTTTAGTTTTGTCAGGCCTGCTACCGATGGAAGGTAAGCCTGTCACTACCTTAACTGCCTCTTTTTTTATCTTGTAAATGGAATCCAGCCAAAAGAACTCCCCATGAACTCTGCTTAATACAATCCTTATAACATCCTTTGGAAAATCAGGGATACTAAGAATCTCCACAAAACCTAGGGTTTGAACTATCTTATGTTCTAGTTTCACATTTCCATTAACATCACAAATTACTATTCTATACATGTTCATAATCTCTTCAACTCCTAGTTCTTCAATATTATAATGTATGTAAATTCTAGGATCCTCAGCATAAGCAACTCCTTTGGGTATTTTTGAAAAAGCTCCTAGGGTATCATCTTTCTTCGCAATTTTGGGAATAATTTTAAATACGGGTCTAGGGCACTTAACAACTTCAATTACAGTAGGGTTTGCAATGAATTTAGATGCAAAGGAGGAAGCCATTGTTATAAATACCTTAATCTGCCTTTAGGTATGAGTTCTTGAATGATTTGCTTCACTTCTCATTGTGGATGCCCTCACTCAGGATTTTCACGCTCTAAGAAAATTTGAATGCTCGATGAATGAAAAAGAGCCAAAGCACTTGCTTTATAATGTCATTTCCTTCAACTACCACATTTAATGCCTATCGGTTAAGTCAAACTTAACACATCTGCTGGTAAAGTAATTCGACTTCTCACAATCAACCGAGGGTAAATTAGCATGTTTTTCAATTAGTTGCCATACCCCCAAAAGGTTTCCTTTTAGTTAGATGAAGAATCTCTTGCTAGTGGAGGGACTCTGTTCTACCAGTGAAGGAATAGCTTCACTAACTTTCTAATCTGACTTTCTAATCCATTGTTTTGAAAATTCTTGTTTTACCTCTTCAACTTTCACTTTACCTTTCAAACTGGGTCCTTTGTTATTTGTCGGTGATGCCTTACTTCTACAAAATTTTGCAATATGTCCAATCTTGTTACAAGCATAACAAGTCACATTTTTTTTCTGAATAGCTTTTCCATATACTATGTCGGTATGTGTTCTGCATTGATTAGATAAGTGTCCAAATCTTCCACAAACATAACATCTTAGATTCATTCTATAATTTTCTGAATTATGATCAACTTTGCTGCATTTAGAACATTGACCAGTGGGTGCATTGGTGTTCTGATAGTTTCTAGACCTACACTGATTTTCTCTATGACCATACTTGTTACAATTAAAGCATTTTCCATTGAATTTGTATGCATTAGGTTGTCTTACCGGTTTACTGTGATCATGATTATTTGCAGTACTGGAGCTTTCACCAACTTCAAAGCCAAGGCCATTTGTATCTCCATTAGGTTTTTGATTTTTCAACATGTCATCAAGTTCTTCTGAACTTTTCTTGAATTTCTCCTTGTGTTGATTTGCAGTAGCCAACTCATTTTCTAAGAAATCTTTCTATCTCATGAGTTTAGTTTTATCATGCTCCAAGTGAATTATATTTGTCTTCAACATATCATTTTCATGACTGAGTCTTAGATTTTCATTTCTAGCATCATTGATTCTCCTAGCCAAGTCATCTTCATTCTTTTTTCGGTCTTCAATGTCTTTACAAAACCTCATAGTCATATCTTCCATTTCATTCCTCAAGGCCATGTTTGCCCGCTTCATCTTTCTTACAAGATCGTTAAGAGTTTCTTTTTCATCATCATCACTCTGTATCTTCTCATGAAAATCTCTTCTTTTGTTCCTAGCAATAGTGAGATTTTCTTAAAGTCCTTGAATGATTTCCTGTGGAACCTTCAGATCATCTTCAAGTTTCATATTTTTCAACTTTTATGCATCATAATCTGCAAGAGTTGTTTCCAATTGCCTTCTCAAGTTTTCCATTTGTACTAGTGTTAGAATCTTCCTCAAGTTGTTAGTCTTTTCAAAATAGAGGGCCAAGCTTTGATACCAATTGTTAGGATTCCCAAATATATTGAGAGGGGGGGGGGGTGAATCAGTATCTAACCAGTTTATGGATTTTCTAAACTTATTAAATGAATTGCATGCCAAAACAGTGTACCAGTAAACCAAAAATAATGTAGTAAATAAGATCAGTAAACACAACATAGAAAGCACACAATAACATAATATTTTTAAAGAGGAAACCTGGTGTGGAAAAACCTCGGTGGGGTTTGTGACCCACAATATTCACTCACTGGCCAATAAGTGAATATTACTTACAAATGTGGTGCTTGCACATGCAGGAAGGCTCACTACCTAGAGCTCACTGCTCAAATACAAAAAGGGAAGTCTCATTGACTTGCAAAAATGGATTATGTAAATCCAATATCATGTACTACTTTGGTTTAGCATCTTCTATACCAAGTTCAGTACCGGTTTAAGCTCATACAACTTCCATAAACCTTATTCCAAAATTTGCCTTAATATTCACATCTGCCTATTACATTCCATATCTACTTCAATAAATGATTTACAAGATCTCATACTTATATGAGTCCTATTACAATTTGCCTTGTTGGCTTTACAAAAATATTTTACAATTAAAGACAAAATATAGTAAACAAAATCCTATCGGCTGGGGTGTCGGTAAACATCTTTGGCATTGCCACTGCCGATGCTTGTGCCTGTGCTGGTGCCATAGGATTGTAAGGTTGCCATCAATGACAATACCTCAAATCACCTACAATTTCTCATTAGAGTGTACATTTTCCAACAAACCCCTGCAATAGTATTAAATGTAAAGCTCTGATGCTAATAGTAAACAAGATGTGAGGGGGGGTGAATCATACAAACTTAATCTTCAATATATTCAATAGATTCAACCTCGGTAACTTATACTTCAGAATACATAACCAAAACTGTAAAACATTCAAACTCATGAACAGATAACATCACAACACATATAACACCAGATTTAACATGGAAACCCAAATAGGGAAAAACTACTGTGGGATTTCGGACCCACTAAGAAATATACCCTTCTAGAGTATGCTCTGTTAAAAGAAAATTCTGTTAAAGATTACAAACACATTGCTAGATGTGACCCGGTTAAGGGATTTCCCTCAAACTTGTTAGAGTCTTGCACTTTGTTAGAAGTGACCTTGTCAAAGGATTTCAAACACTCATTTAGAATGTTACCTTGCTAGAGGGTTTACAAATAAGACTGTTAGGTGCACTCGGTTAAGAGATTTCCTGTCACTTACAAAATAAACAACAATAATAAAATATATCTCCAACTTCACATTTGAAATGCTAAAGCAGATTCTTATTTGCTCAAAAACAATCTTGTCATAAGACATCTAATCCCTTGATGGGATTGTTGGGCTACTCAATCTATTCTTCAATCAGATCTATAAGCTTCTGAGCTCGATAAACATTCTTGTAGCATCACTATGCATACATTTGCCTGCATATAGTGTTTATCAACAATTCCTTATTTATAAACAATTTCTGACTACTTAATCTCCTTGATCACATTTCCCATGATCAATCTTAGCCATCAGATCATCAAACTTGACTAGGTTCAATGTATCCTTCAATTTGAAAATGTTTTACCTCACCTTGGAACTTGTATTCCTTCCTAGGAACTTGTGCTAGGTTATTGCGGTTCAATCTGTGCTATAGATCTTCTTTCTGTATTTTCATTTTCGTAGATTCTTAACAAACTTCTTGCACGGCATACCAATCATTTATTCATCTCCATCTCATCAGCATCCTTCATTAAATAATGTTTTTATCCATCCAATGCAATCTATTATAACTCAGTTGTTACTCGGTTAATACTGAACTTTGCTCGGTAGACATTTTGCCTTTGTTAACTGATATCGATAGCCTTAGGGTTTACCAACTAGGTACCTTAGGGTTTACCGACTAGGATCCTTGCTCAGTGACATAATACAGTATTAACCTTATAATCAACAACATGTGTAGGATATCAAAACAATCAAAACAACATGATCTCATCATTGTCTAACTTAGTAATAGTTGCCCATTGAATAACTTATATCTCCCCTTTATTATCACATTCTTTCTGTGTCACTTATCGACCTCTTAATACTCATCAAAACATACTTCTCAAGATATGGCAACATCATACTAAATTAGAAAATCAATTTCTTGACATCAATGACAAAATAATATTATTAAGACAGTAATCATCCTTCTTTAGTTATATCAACAATCTCCAACAACCTTCTCAATATCCTTATTGAAATGCCAACAATCTCCTTTCTATTGTAATGCCAACAATCTCCCCCTTTGGCATTGATGGAAAAACCAACAATTAAATGGTAATACCAACTTGATTTGTTCCAACTGATTCGGATTCAGATTGTTGTTTAGTCTTCTCTTGTTATCCTTGAGTTGATTGAACCTTCTCCTAGAGTCTTCTCCCCCTTTGACAACAATGCCAAAAAGAAAAAGAGCTAATTCATGGTTTCTTCCCCTGTGAAGTGATTTTCCTTGCTATGTTACACATGTATTATCTCAGTCTCGGTCAAAGCAACTTGTCTCCAATCACTATTTCCTACACACCTTTTAAAAACCTCCTAAAGTGCATAAATCAGCATCAATCCACAATTAATATTCGATCGAATCATTGAATTGATGCTTTCACCGAACTCTATCAGTGAGTAGAAGATAGAGGTAGGACCCCTAACTTGCTTCTAAGATACTCAAAAGTGTCCCTTGGCAGTGGCTTTGTGAAGATGTCTACTATTTGCTCCTTTGAACTGATATATTCTAGCACAACTTTCTTCTCTTGAACTTCTTCTCTGAGATAATGATACTTTATAGAGATATGTTTTGTCTTAGAGTGCATTACTAGATTCTTTGAAATGTTAATGGAACTAGTATTATCACAGAATATAGTTACTGGCTCGGTAATTTTCTTATCTATACCTTCCAACAGTTGTTTGATCCATGCTATATTTGTACAATTCAATGCTGCAGCGACATATTCAACTTCAGCTGTTGATTATGAAATGCGTCCTTGTTTCTTGCTAAGCCAACATACTAGTCTATCTCCCAAGAAGAAAGCTCCACCACTTGTACTTTTCCTATCATCAATGTTTCCTGCCCAATCAACATCAGTATAAACTTTTAAATCAAAATCATTCCTCTTTTCATATACTAAGCCATAGTCTTCAGTGCCTCTCAGGTATATGAAAATTCTCTTGATTGTTGTCATATGGGTTTCTTTGGGATCTGCAAAAAATCTTGCAACTATTCCTACTACATGTGCTATATCTAGCCTGTTGTGAACAACATATTGCAGCTTTCCAATCATAGATCAGTAAAGTGTCTCGTCAACAGATGTAGATTCATCATTCTTTGATAGTTTACAGTTAGTAGTCATAGGAGTACTTACGGGTTTAGAATCCTCCATTCCAAATTTCTTCAAGATTTCCTTTATGTACTTGGATTGAGTAATGAAAATCTCATCTTTCATTTGCAGTATTTGTGAACCTATTAAATACTTTATCTCGCCGATTAATGACATCTCAAATTCTTTGCACATTTCATTTCCAAAGTTATTGCATAGAGAATCATTTCCACAAAAAATAATATCATCAACAAATATGGCTGAGATCAGTATTCCATTGTCCTCATCATTCTTCATGTACATATTGTTGTTTTCACTTGTCCTTCTAAATCCAATCTTAATCAAGTAAGAGTGCAGTCGCTCATACCATGCTCTAGGTGCTTGTTTCAAACCATATAAAGCTTTGTTCAATTTACATACCTGATCTTTACTCTTGTCTTTAACAAATCCTTCAGGTTGTTCAATATAAACTTCTTCTTCTAGTATACCATTCAAAAATGCAGATTTAACATCCATTTGATATACCTTGAAATTTTTGAAAGCAACATATGCCAACAATGTTCTTACTCCCTCAAGTCTAGCCACAGGTGCAAAAGTCTCACCATAATCTATTCCTTCTTCTTGAGCATAACCTTTGCAAACTAGTGTTGCTTTGTTCCGAATGACCTCACCTTTTTCATTTAGCTTGTTTCTGAAAATCCTCTTTGTATCGATTACAATTTTGTCCTTCGGTCTTGGGACCAATGTCCAAGTTTCATTCTTCTTGATTTGATCAATCTCTTCTGTCATAGCATTTACCCAATCTTCATTGTTAAATGTCTCTTTTACTATTCTCGGTTCAAATTCAGATATCAGACATGTGTTCTGTCTCAGTTTGTTCCTTGTCATCACTGGATCATCCTTATCTCCTATAATCTAACTTGATGCATGGTTCCTTCTGACATATTTGGCCAATATAGGCTTGGTAGGCTCTGTATGATCTTCTTCACCACTCAATAACTAGATATTATCTTCATTTTCTTTAGCAACTTTCTCAGTAGGACTTCTTGGTTGAAAATAAACAAATTCTTAATAATTTTCTTGTTCTTTGGAATTTCCTTCATCATTTATTTCTGCAAATTCATCAATTTTCACATTTACACTTTCTACTATTTTGATAGATGATTTGATCAGACATTTAAATGCTTTACTTCTAGAATAATAACAAGGAAATGTTCCTTCCTCGCTTTTCTAATCAAACTTTCCATTTTTGTCATCTTTGTGAACATAGCATCTACTTCCAAAGATTTTAAAATAACTTACATTAGGTTTCTTGTCATACCAAATTTCATATGGTGTCTTCATAGTTCCTTTCTTCAATTGTACTCGGTTTAGGGTGTAAACAGTAGTGCTGATTGCTTCTCTCAAAAATGTTTGAGGTACCCTGTTTTCTATCATCAGGGTTCTGGCACAATATACAATTGATCTGTTTCTTCTCTCAACTATCCAATTCTGCTGAGGTGTTCTTGGTGCAGACACTTGCCTCTTTATACCATGATCATTGCAGAATAATTTAAATTCATCAGAAGTGAATTCTCCTCCTCTATCAGATCTAAGACATTTCAGCTGTATTCCTATTTCATTTTCAACTCTTTCCTTGTACCAATTAATCATTTGAAAAGCTTCTGGTTTTTCTTTTAAAAACATAATAGACATCATCCTTGAGTAATCATCCACAAATAATATGAAGTATTTGTCACCATAATAACTTTGAACTTTCATGGGACCACAAAGATCAGTGTGTACTAGATCTAAAATTCCTTTAGAAGTGTAGGACTTACGTGTAAAGCTTGATCTTGTCATCTTACCTATCTGGCATCCTCGACACATAGCATTCTCAGGTCTTTCCAGGCTTAGTAGACCTCTTACTCGGTGCTTCTTACTTATTTTGAACGGATTATCAAAATTTACATGACAAAACCTTTTATGCCATAACCAGGTATCTTCTATTTTTGCATATAGACATTTGTTCCAAGTTGAGTCAAGATGAAATGTATTACCTTTTTGTTGTGTCCCGGTAGCATCCATCTTTCAATGTTTGTCATGAACTTTGACACATCCCTTCTGGAATTCTATTCAGTGTCCTGTATTGTTTAGTTGTGCTACACTCAACAAATTGTATTTCAAACCTTCAACCCAATATACATCATCACATTTAGCATTGTCAAGAAGTGTTATAGATCCTTTACCTTTCACCAGACATGGTGCATCATTACCAAATATTACATATCCTCCATCATAGTCTTCTAATTTAACAAACTTGTGTTTATCACCTGTCATGTGATGTGAGCATCCACTGTCTATGATCCAAGCATCATAATTATTTATGTGAGATATTAGGGCTTTTTCTTCATACCTTTCTTCATCTGATCTATCTTTAATAGCCACATAAACAACTTCCTCTATATCAGTTTCATCAGATTTATCATCGTTGGATTCCTCATCAACTACTAGGCATGTCTTTATGTCTCTCCTTCTGAAATCTCGGTATCCTCTATAGTGATTGTCTTTATGTCTATCTTCTCGGTATTCTCTCTTTTCACTAAATTCTTTGTCAGGGCAGTTAGAAGCCATATGTCCTATTTTATCACAATTGAAACATTTTAAAGGTAGCTTTCCTTTATACTTACTTTTGCCTCTTGGTAACCTTTTGGCCAATAGTGCTTCAAACTCTTCTTGCTTTTTGATCTCCTCATACAGCTTGTGTACTTCTTCTATGTTTTTACAAAATCTCTCATTTGCTCCACTGTGATTTCCTTCAGAATACTTATTCATTCTATCATTATAGTCATCAGATTCACCACTATGAAAAGAATTGAATGCAGATTCTACTTTATTTACCGAAGACCCATTGTTATCAAAATTACTTAACTCAAATGCATGTAGCTTACTAATAGTGGCATCCAAAGAGACTAGTATGTTCGGTATAGGCCTTAATTCATTGATTGCAGAGACTCGAATGGCATAAGCAGGTAGAAGGGTTCTCAACAACTTACTTGTTACATCTTTTTATTCAATAGTTCCTCCTGCTCCTTTAATTTGATTGACGATTTCCTTTGACCTTGTACTGTATTGGGTTATGTTCTCACCTTCATTCATTCTCATGGATTCAACTATGACTTACTTGTATTATTGTGCTTAGGCTTCCATGATGAGGGAGTGGTGCTTGTATCTGCATTTCTTCTTGTCCCCTATCTCTCTGGAGCTCCATGAAGCTCTTCCAACTTTTATTCAAGATGCAGCCTCATGTAACCTCTGGTATTCTTCGCTTTACTCATAGTAATACAATCCTTCAACGATTTGTTAGAATTATTCAAAAATATACGCACTGGTGTAGAAACATCAAAGGTGCCACCCAAATTGCTTTGGGATATCAAATTATATACTTCTTGATAATCTTTGAAAGAAATTTGTGAACCTTGTTCACAAACCAAAATATCTTTCTCATGAAAATGTAAAACACTATTTTCACAAGAAAACATGAAACAAAAACACAAAATTGCGGGCTCAACTGTCAAATCAAAGAGATACTATGAAAACCTCTACTATATTTTAAACAAAACTCTTCTAACTAGAGATTCCCTATAGTTAATATCCCCACTAGAGTCACCATTTTTTGTTGGCACCCAGAAATAGGTTTAAACTGACACAAGGCAAAGACCAAGCTATTTTTTTCTAAATATATATGGAATGCCAATTCCAACTATTAATATTCTTCAGACTTGGACCAACAATAACAAGGATACAAGATCCTTCTATGCTTAAGGCTCTGCAAAATCTGGGAGGGTGATCCCCATGCCAATTTGTGATTTCTACACCACACTCACAAATTATACATGAAAAAAAGCAGATAATCTCATATAAAGACTCAACAAAAAGGGAGAATACTCAGGAATGCCAAATTCCTCAGTGATCATCAACCAGTTTGGAGCATGAGATGATTAAAAACACATGACAACATAAATAAATAAAAAATATTTTGATATTCAACAAGTTATAGCAAATAAATGGTGATTTTGAATGGAAAATCAACACCAAAATAGTTTCTTAGCTATGATCAATGCCTTAGTCCATTGGGTACATGAATTCATACTATATAAAATGAATTCCGATAGAATTTATCTAACAACAAATAAACCTAAGATAATGTCACCTTGCAATACATCATATTTGCAACCCCAACCCAGAACTACTTATCAAAATCCCTGCAAATATCCCTACCACTCTACATTTCTACTCAAGCATTTAATTAGCCCCTTAGATCAAAGCATGAACAAAAAGTGCATACACCATAGCAGTGCAACGAATGATAAAATCCTTGATAATATGCATTGAAAACATGATAGAACAATACATTGAAGAGAAATGGGTTTGAATTATATTTCTATTGAATAATTCGACTATCTCTATCAAAATATAATGCATACATAACTCCTTCAAGAACCTACAGAATTACAGACATAACACCCTTTCTATTTTTCTCTACAAAATTTACCTTTTACAACTTTTTGTTTCACCTAAACTTTTCTATTGGAAATAGAAATTCGGAACACTCAATGGACCAAAAATTCGAACCCCATCTCATAGCCCTGAATTCCCTTTTATAAAAAACAAGGGAGCAAACAAGCTTCAAGCCAAAGGAGACACCTGTCATCTCAAAATGATTACATGCAACTGCATTCTATTACATAAACATTCATCCTTGATTTTGCTTATGCAAGATCAAATTTTGCGGTCGCTTTCTCTAAAACTCATGATGAATTTTACCGCAATTTCTGTTATACAAGTTCAAATATATCTACCACTAGAAGACAAAAATAGTTATACAAACTATTTGCAATCTTTATTCATCATTCAGATACATACTACTCCATGCACTATATTATTCATTGAATGGCCAATCAAAACTCATGACTTCATCAGCTTTTGTCCTGTATAGAATATATTTAATAGCGACTTTGTTTGCCTCTCTTTCAAAAGTTTCAAAAAATGATCCTATGACAATTATTTTATCCATGCTATCCTCCAACATATCCATGTTTATCCCTTCACATATCAGCTCTACTTGGGTACTGATGAATCTTTATGCTTCCTCCTTCCAAGACTATAAAGGCTTGACTGCCCCTTCTTCATCTTCAATATCTGGCAAAAGAGTTTGTTTCAACTCACTGAAACTTTTCATCAATTCCCTTACCTTTCTTTCTATATTCTCTGGCAAAATATGGGCTTCCTGCATTGATTTTACCAACAAATATGTTGGTTGGAGTGCATGTGGTCTCTCAGCATGATACTTAGAGGCCATGGACATTATTTTGATCTCATTTCCTCTTCACAACCATTTTGTAAATAGAGGAATTGCCACTTCTTTATCATCATCAATTTTTTTAATAGCATTAAATAACAAATAATATAAGGAATGAACACTATTGAGCCTACTATCAACTTTCTCATTCAAATGAGTTAGCACTGAGCTAACTATATCCTTTTGCTGCCCTATAGATTGATCTTCTAATTCTTTCGGCTTATTTTCTAATAAAATAACCTTTTCTAAAAGCTGAGACTGAGTTGGTTCAGTTGATCTTGTAGCTTCAGGCTCATCATCATCATCATCATCATATGGGACTAATGACATACCAGGGATACCATCACTTATATCAAGTTGAACTCCTTCTCTTCCGTAGACCATAGGTGATGACCTAGATTTTGATGGCTCGGATGGCCCTATAAGTGCAGGAAATGAAACCTTTATCTGTCCCTGCTCAAAGAGTTGCACTCTCTATTGCAACTCCACACACCTTTGTTGAGATGCATTGTAATCATTGAAAAATTTGTGAAACTTTCTTATCATCTCCTCCTTTTCCAAAGCTTCTCTTTTTCTAGTCTCATGTGCCAATTTAGCAACATCAACATTCAACTTTGTAGTCTGTACACTTGATGTGTCAAATTCTCTTTTTATAATAAGACTTCCCCTCAAATTGGGGTTCAAGTCACTAATGCTAGGTTTTCTAGGTCCTTCCTCTAGCGCCCATATTGCCAAGGTTGCATATTCATCCATAAAATTTGATCCTTTTAATGCCAACCTTGCTTCTTCTTCTGAATTGAAATGTTGACCTTTTGACTTCTTGATTGTATCAAAAGCCATTGCATCTACTATGTCCCATTCTAGAAAAATCAAGACTCCATCCTAACTTATAATCTTCATGCCTTCATCAGCAATGATTTCCATAAATTTTTCCATCATCTCATTCTTTACTTCTTCTTAGTTTTCTTGATCAGATCTATCTGACCTTTGGGCCTTTTTCTCAGTAATTCTTCGTTTGTACTCCTCAATCTTCATCTTCCATACTAGTTGTAGAAATGTTGGGCTCCTCACAAAAGTCTCATCTTCAAGGAACTTATCACGTGCCTCCTTTGTTGCATCCCTAAAAGCTTTACCCTAGATATCCAAAGGAGTGAGATCCAACTCCAGATTAGGGGGCAAAGGAGGAACTCCAAGTTACATTTCTGCATTTGTTGTTGTGAACATATCTTCCTCCACTTGTTCTTCATCTTTCCTTATAGGTGAAAAAGATACAGGTGATGGTGAATGACTTATATTCGAGTCTTCAAGATCAATGATCTTGATTCCTTGAAAAGGCTTGATTTGTATTTTAGGGGAAGGATCTACACTCATTATCTTTTTACCTTTTCTCCTTACTAACCTTCCAGTGTCATTTTTTCTCTCCTCTTCATCACTTGTTTCTTCTCTTTCTCTTTTCTGAGAAGATTCATGAGTAGGTCTTCTTCCTACCATACCACCTACTCTTTGAGACAAAGGAGGTTGTGAGCTTGACTATTGTCGGCCATGAACTTCTTCAAGTTTGGATATCTTCTCCTTTAAAATCACCTCAGGCCTAATCATCAAATATTTTTTGGAATCCATACTTGCTTCAACTAATTAAAATTATTCATAACAAAGTCAACCTTGGCACAAAATGGGGTAAAATCCTTCATTGGGTCATATTTTGGATCCATCTTTTGGATTGCAGCCCATAAATTTATGAAGATTATCTACTTTTCTTTCCTCCATTCCTAAGTCATGAAATCAAATTCATTTCTGATTATGTCTTCAGGAAAGTTATGCTCATGTGGCAACAAACTTCCTTTTATTCTTGTTTTGAAAATATTGTAGAACCCTTCAGGATCACTGTGTCTAGCTATGTACTCACCCCCAAATGATATGGAGCAAAGAATTTATCAAAATGTTCATATCCTCCCTTCAGAATTACAAAATAAGGGATGATAGTGTAATCTAGGAAATTTGTTCCTTTATTTCTTACCTTTAACTCCTTGTCATGAATGCATCCTATTTGCCATATTACCTCAGCAAAACCCATTTTCAAGGGAACATTGAAAGGCAGTACATGTGGTTGTTTGGAGAAACCATAGATTCTGATAACAATACTTACATGATAAGGGATAAAATCCCCCCAATTGTGCTCAATCCTGAGAAGTGGTAACCTCTCTTTGGGTCTTACAAAATCAAGTAATTCTTTGGGAATTCTTGGCAGGTTTATGTTGGCAATTGACACTCAATTGGTTGGTTGCACTATGATGTCATTGATGGAAACATGGTATCTTATTCTGGCTTCATGTTTTGATTCAATTGTGTATCAGCAGGCACTTCACAAACACTACACCGGCATTGGCAAGACAAAAGGATTTCTTTGGTTACCGGAAATACAGGCCGACATGGTTTAGAATATGGTTATCGGTATTGGAGGCCAACATCTATTGGATCTTGCATCAACAAATTTTTCTTCACATTTATGCATTTAAGTTATCTAGCTGACATGTAATTTGATATTGTAAATATCTTTGTAAGTCGACATAAGGCATGATAAGTTGTATAGGGTATATAGGTCTATTGGATTAGATCATTTTGAAAAATATAGGAGATTATGATTATGTGAATATGTAATTGAAGGAGATGCAAAATATATCAGAGAGATTAGGTATGTGAGGATATTTATGTAAGGGTTGTTCCAGTAAAGGGTTTAGGGTTTAAAACTGCAACAAACAGAGCTTAAACCAGAACTGTACTCAAGCATAAAAGATGCTATCTTAGTAGTTCAACACTTCTCCAGATTGTAGTCTAGATTCATATGTAGTCAGTGAGGCTCCTTTTGTGATTGAGCAATGTGCTCTAGGTTGTAAGCCTTCCTACAAGTGCAGGCCCCTCATATTTTATAATATCTCTTCATATGGCTAGTGGATATCTATTGTTGGTCACAAATCCGTCGTGGTTTTTCCTCTTTGAAGTTTTCCATGTATAAATCTATGTTATGGTTTTGATTTATGTGATTGGCCTATTGGCTGCTTTACTTCTTTCAATTCTGTATTTACTGGTATACCGGTTGGTGTATGCATGTTTTAATAAGGCTAAAACTTATCATTCTGGTATAACACTAATTCACCCCCCCTCTCAGTGTTATTGGTTTCCAACAATTGGATGCTCCTACACCGACAGGGAGCTCATCCAATAACTAAGGCGGATGCCTTAGGGGTAGGAAAAATTCGTGAAGATGTTGCATATGCCTCAAGAAGAGGTAGGAAAAATTATTGAACACCTTGCATTCAGAGCGATTTCAGAGTGATTAAGAGCGACTAAGAGCGATCAAGACATCTTAGAGCAATTAGATTTCTTCTTAAGTGATTTCACTGGCGTCTAGAGGAATTTGTTGAAGGTTTTCATTGAGAGTGATCAAAAGCTATTTATCTTTAAACATGGAAGCAGGATTATCATCTATTCCTATTTTTGTTGTAAACCTGACTGTAATAGAGGTCAAGGACTGCCCAGGACAATTTTCAAGCGGTATCCACATGTGGCTACCCTGGAAGATTTGGTTGGAGCATTTTACCATGTTCTGAAGGGAGTTGTATATGTTGAAGATGTTAGGGCATACATACATTGTCACAAAGAGGACTTGGGAACATCTGAAATAAAGGGCATGTATATTAGCGAGATGATGGGAGAATCTGGAAAGATCAAATCGACATACAAGCACATTGAAGACTTAGGGTTTACCGACATTCTAGACATCCCAGAATTCAAAGATGAGATAATTAGGTATGTTTTGAGAAGAGTACATGGGGAATTTATATGGTCAGATAGACCCTACAAGATCACCAAGGAAGTCATTTGGGAAATCACTAGTCTACCATTGGTTGGGCAACATCCAAATAAGAAGGTTTTGAATGATTTCATGAATAGAATCACCAGCATGACATCTAGTAGGAGATCTATGAGAGTGAGCACTATTACTGACACGGACATCAAATTCAGTAGCATGATCATCAGGTATAAGGTAACTCAATCAAACTGACTGAATTCTGTTTCCAGATCCTGCATTTTGGCTACATACAAAATGATAAGAGAAAATGTGAAATTGGATCTATGTGGTTGGATGTTAGATGAGTTATTAATAAACCTAGGAAAGATTAAGGGAGAAAAGAAGGTAACCTGCAGGTATGGAAACTTAATAGTCTACTTAATGTTATTTTTCATGAATGATACACCTGGTTTTGTTAAAAGACAATGAGGATTTGACATCCCGATAGGGAGATAATTGAAACAGTCAATTGCTACTCTAGGCAGTCAGAGAGATGATAAGGTATGGGGATATTTCAAAGAATTCCATAAATATATGAAGTCTAGGGTAAGGGTTCCTAAGCATATTGTAGAAAAATATTCAACTGGCATATGCTTCATGGTGAAGAAGGATGAAACACTTATGGAAGCAGTTAAGCCCCAAAATATTTGGATTGAGGAAATGGGCTATGAAGTGGATGTACATATTATTGATGCTTATGAAAAAATGTTGATTGATGCACCTATCGATGAGGTAGAGAAGCCATGTCGTACTGCACAACAGAAAACACATGAGGTTGAAACAGAGTTCAACTGAAAGAAGAGAGAGAAGCAAGAAGGAAAGGCTAGAAAAAATGTTGAAAAGGTCTCACAGGACATCAAAGCATTAATTGATGTTGTCCCAGAGAAAGGCAGGAAGAGGAAGAATTCAAAATGACACATTGAGCCTATTACAGCAGATTCTGAATCTGAGGATGACACGTCATTGGCATTCAAGAGGGTTGTAAGAAAGAAAATGGAGGAAGAAAAGGTAGAAGCTAAAAAGAAACTGGTTAGGAAGGTTACATTCAAAATACTGGCACAGAGGCAAGCACCAAAGGCAACACCTTCAGCTGCATCTAGTACTGCAAAGAGGAAGAAGAAGAATGACACTGATACAACTATTCAACCTGGTAAGGTTCCACCTAAAACTTGTGCAAAATTAGTTGATGAAATAACTAAGGATGGCATGTTAAAGAATGTACAGTTTTACTATGATCATTTAGAGGATGATGAACAAAGAGAGGTAGAGGAAGCAATCTTATTATACTTCCAGATATTTATAAGAAAGCCTTAGTAGAAATAGAAAATCAAATACTGGCAGAATTGAATAATATGTTAGATGCTAGGAGACTATCTGCAATGCAAGAAGATAAGCATATTAAAATACAAGAGTTATTATATGTTTGTGTTACTATTTCCCTAGAAGAAATGGAAAGGACACTTGAGGTGGCAGATACAAAATTTTTTAACAACAAACATAGAATAACCAGTCTTATGCTAGGAAGGGTAAATGAAATAATAAAGGAGACTCAAAAAGCATGGGTTAAGTTCTTTGGAGAGAACAGAAGATTCTTTACTTCACCGGAATCTAAGACAGACACTGTAGACACCTTGTTTGAAGGAAAAGGAAAGGGGGTTATGGGTACTTCACCCTCAATTTTGAAAAATATTAAGATAGTGGAAATCCAGCCCCTGGTAGATACAAATATACAAACAAATATTGAGATACCGGTTAACATAGAGAGTGAAAAAGTTAATGATGTACATGATACTAATATTGAGGATAATAGTCCTCCAGATACAAATGTACAGGTTGAGGTTACAGTTCCTATAGAGGAACCGACACTTACAGAGATTGTACTAAGTGGCGAAGCCACTGGTGCAAGTGACAAGGTTATAAAGGCTAAATAATCAGAGGAGAAGAAAGGGGAAACTGATAGAGAACCAGTAGTTGGTCCATCATTGTTTTCAATTGACACCTCGCGGGTTGAAAAGAAAAACATAAAAGAGATGAGTCCTGTTGAACTCATGATGATGGTAGCACAAAAACTAACGAAGGAGGGATCTATAGATAAAGGGATTATCGGTCAATCAATCATTATTTTACACAAACTAGTCTTGGAGTGCAAGATTGACAATGAAGCGAGCCCATCCGGCAAGCTCAAGACAATTAGTGAGCATATTTCAAAGGATTTTCAATCCTTACAATAAATTTCAAACCAGCAAGCATTGGAGAGGTTCACTCAAGCTAAGAGAGTTGCATTTGATCAAATAATTGAATCAGAGAAGAAAAATATTGATGAGAAGCTGAAACTGATAGAAAATTCTTTGAAGAAATGTACAAATATTTATAGGATATGTTGTAACATTGATATACTTACAGTTAATGTGGATAAGAAGATAAAATAATTTCAGGAGAAAATTTCAAATATAGCTAATTCTTTTGATGGATTGATTTCATTGACCACATCCATTGATGGTCAAGTTTTGATTTTGGAAAACCAAATTTTTGTTCTTAAGAAGGAAAGAGACAAAATTATAAGAAGAGCCAGAAGTCTGAGAGGCTTGGTGAGTCCGTGATTGGATTCACTCAGTGTACATAAGAAATAATGTATAGATATGTTGGGAAAGCCCACACTGGCAGAGGTAAATGAGAAAGAGTCATTTTCACATATATTAAGAGGACTTGTATCTATTTTTGACACATTCAAAACTGGTTGGGATACCTATCTTGAGCTATTGGAGAAGGCTTATCTAGAAATTTTGAAATTGGTTAAGCTTCAGTAAGATATTTTTGGGATATTCATTGTATAGTTTTTTGGATCTTTGACATTATTTTTAGAATTTTTGATGGCATGTCAAAGGGGGAGTGATATAGATGTGAAAAAGAATAGAAGGAGTTGTATACATTAGGGGGAGTTATAGAGATATGAAGATGTGGAGTATTTTGCATTAATGAATATTCAGCTCAAGGGGAGCAGGAAGGATGAAACCAGCAGATGAAACCTTGACCTTTTTTCACATGAGTGTTGCCATCAATTCCAAAGGGGGAGATTGTTGGCAATTGACACTCAATTGGTTGGTTTCACTATGCTATCATTGATGGCAATATGGTATCTTATTTCAGCTTCATGTTTTGATTCAATTGTGTACCAACAAGCACTTCACAAACATTACACCGATACCGACACCGGCAAGAAAAAAGGATTTATTTGGTTACCAGCAATGCAGGCTGACATGGTTTAGAATATGGTTATCAATATTGGAGGCTGACATCTCTTGGATCTGGCATCGACAAATTGTTCTTCACATTTATGTATTTATGTTATCTAGCCGACATGTAATTTGATATTGTAAATATCTTTGTAACTCGACATAAGGCATGATAAGTTGTATAGGGTATATAGGTCTGTTGGATTAGATCATTTTGAGATATGAAAAATATAGGAGATTATGATTATGCAAATATGTAATTGAAGGAGATGCAAAATATACCAGAGAGATTATGTATGAAAGGATATTTATGTAAGGGTTATTTCAATAAAGGGTTTAGGGTTTAAGACTGGAACAAACAAAGCTTAAGTCATAACTGTATTCAGGAATAGAAGATGATATCTTAGCAATTCAACACTTCTCCAGATTGTAGTCTAGATTTATATGTAGTCAGTGAGGTTCCTTTTGTGATTGAGTAGTATGCTCTAGGTTGTAAGCCTTCCTGCAAGTGCAAGCCCCTCATATTTTGTAATATCTCTTCATATGGCCAGTGGATTGATATTGTGGGTCACAAATCCCACCATGGTTTTTCCTCTTTGAGGTTTTCCACGTATAATTTTGTGTGTTATGATTCTCATTTATGTGATTGGCTTACTGGTTGCTTTACTTCTTTAAATTCTGTATGTACCAGTATACTGGTTGGTGTATACATGTTTTAATAAGGCTAAAACTTATCATTCGATATAACACTAATTCACCCCCCCTCTCAGCGTTACTGGATTCCAAAAGTTTACTATCAACCTTTGCCTTAACTTAGAAGAAAAACTGTTATCAAATCTTACAAAGTTGGCCTCCTATCTATCCCAAGACATATCTGTGCTCCAAAGTTGCACTGGAATCTCCTGGTTATCAATTATCCTTTTAGGTTCATGGTACCCTCAAAGTAATTTGCATTCCTAAACAAGAACATATGCATGAGTAAGGAATGCCAGAAGAATTTAGCACCAGTCACTTCATTTTTAATATCCTATAACCCCTCATGAATCTTTTGTTCAAGGTAAGGGGCAAAGTCGAAAACCACTGTATAATCTGGATGCTAAATTTGAATGGCCATGTACACAAAATCAGGTGGCATCACTGTAATTGGATTCAAACCCAATATCTGATATAGAGAGGAAAAGGTATCCTGAAAGTAGGGAGCCTCTAAGCTAGGGCCGATATGGTATTTTGTACTCCCTTCTCTAGCCAAATTCATTAGAAGGAAATTATTTCTAATGAATTCCCTCATCTTATAGTACTCTTTTTTTTCTCATTCATGTCTACCTACACCAAGCTTGCAGATGGTTCATACAGGTCAAAAACCTCCTGGAATTTTGCCTTTCTGATAGTCAACAAAATCTCTCCTTCATTTCCCCTAATAACCCTTGAGATAGGGTCATATCTATTTGCAACATCTTTGAGTAGGTTAACATCCATGAAGACACCCGTCACTACTAACTTACCCAAATCATACTGCCAAGGACTGGATAATGGGGAATGCAAGTTCCTTTTTCCATACCACAGTTTGAACATTTCTAGTCCAATCATTGGTATACTAACATCTGCCAAGCAGAATGCTTTATTAATTAACCCTTCCCCTAGGGTTTTTTCCACTCACAAATATTTGCCCCTCTTGTCTATCATTTGTTGAGGGCTTCAATTGGTCCAAGAAATCATCATAGAGATTTCTTTTCATGTAATCAATTTGTCCTAAATGTTTTCATGAGGGAGCCATCTTTTGAACTAGGGTTTTCTACTACAAATTCAAATTGAGGAAGAAAAGACCAGGGCTAACACGAGATTTAAATTACAACAATAATTTAAACAAATTTCACTCTTCTTTGTTTAGCTTTTAACCCTAGAACAATTGAAATTATTTTCTTATAATTTCGTGCACAATTTATAACATTAATTTGTTTCAAGAATAAATGAAGGAGCTCAGACAAACTTACTATTTTGATTACACCAGAGGGATAGCAATTCTATGTTGCAAAGAGTTATTTCAACCTTCTTCAGCAGTAGGAATATCTTTTGAATCGCTATGAAATCCTTTACGAATGAAGAACAACTTTTAAACGTACTTTTATTACTGCCTGGAATGAAATGCAAATGTCTCATCCACCATTACTACTCACGCGATCAAAACAACGACTCTTAACTTGCATTTGAAAATTTTTAAAACCTAACCATTGATCATCTTCCAAGTTGGCAAATCTTACTGAACAAATCATTCAATCTGACAGTTAGTCTCCAATGTGGCAAGCGGGTCCATCCTTGGCATGATGTGGCAAATCCAACTCATCGCATGTTTCATCACCTTTAGTGACCCCACCATCGGCTTTCCTTGGCCCGCCTTGGACACGTGGCATCATCTTGTGATGTCGCGGTTCATAATTTCCTCGCATCTTTTGATCGTGGGGTCATTGGAGCTATTGGATTCGCTCTTTGTTTACCTTTATCTGCACCGGTCACTTAGCAAAATCTGCTAACTCTCGATCATTTCTCAGACCGCAATCAAAATATTACCACTTGATATACGTACATGCAGAAATATTCATTTCTAGTAACTCAGGTTTTAATCTTTGGGAAACGGTAATATCAAACATTTGAAAAGTCAAACTGTCAGCTCACCTTTCTCCATCGAGCATACGTGGCATCATCTCGTGATGTTGCGGTCTTTATCATCCTTGCACTTTTGACCACAGGGAAGCACGGACCATTAGATCTATCCTGTCTTTATCAACTAGCCAAAATATTTAGGAATTTTGGACTTAGGAAAATTATGGGCATGGGCACAAATATTAAAAAGAAACCCGACTATAGGGAAAATATTATGCGACTTAGGATATTAATTTCATAGACCAATCTAACACAACTTAGCACCTAGGAAATAAAATGGCCCCGCCAACGAAATACAACCCTCGGCCTTAAGTGGGAAAAAGGTAATGACAAAACAAAAAAGGCCCAAAGATTTTTCTTTTATACCAAGACTTAACAAGAAATCACAACCCCTAAAACCCTTAACCTTGAAACCTTGATAGAAGGCATGATAAAACCAAAATGACCAAAATTTTGCAAGACATAATTTTAGGTTCTATCAGAAATTTTGTCAAGTTTATTACTGGAGAATAATATAGACAATTTTGCTATACCAATTCATAAGCTAGGTCAATTGGTTAATGATGTTGGTGAACAGATGAAAAAATTTGAGGATGTGGCATATGTTTGTGTATATAAGGAGTATAATAAGAAAAGGACAGAGCAGTTAATGTGGTGTAGTCACCGATGAGGAGGGACCTCGAGGAGATTGGTCCAAACTAGTCAGCAAGAGTAAACACAATGAAACACACAGATATGATGGAGGCAATGCATAACAGATAGTTTTATTGCATGAAAGTTAATTATAACCAACTGGTAACAACCGGGTTACAACATACCGACACACAGGCCTGGTAGAATAGGTCACACCGAGACCTTGAATTGAAAGATCTATCTTCTAGGCATAGTCTATCTATCTGATACTCTTCGATTCTCTGATCAGTTGCATTCTAAAGCATGATTACAAATATATATATATATATATATATATATATATATATATATATATATATATATATATATATATATATTTGTAATCATCTAGTTGTTCCAAAAAGGATCAAAACCTAAAGAACAAGACCTAACATGCAAAATGAACAAGGTCGGCCTCCACCAAGAGATTCCTTTAGAAAATACAAAGGATGAAATGTAGACGTTCAACCACACACCAAGAAACATCGAGATCAACATCCAAGGCTCCGCAAGATTCGAAATGGGTTTTGGTAGATCACTAGAATAGGTCTCAGGCAATCGGTAACAAAGGAACAACCGGTAATAAGAAACTATCAAGGAAATTGGTAGCGATATCTTGTCAAAAAATGAGATGCAGTTTGAAAGAAAGAAAAATGATCAAGTCTTCAAGTAGAATCCAACTCCACAGGAACAGGTGAGTGAAAATTGGGACACACAGAAAGGGAAACTGAAACTGCAAACAAAAAACAAAACAAAAAAGAATTTTTTTTTGGTTGATGCAAGATTGTTCTAAACCGAGGATGCTCCTGCATTAGACATCTAGGGTTAATAAAAAGTGAGCCTTTCACTTTGCTGGGGTCAAAGGAAAATTAAGGTAGTCTACCTCTACCTAAGAAATCCAAGATGAATCTTCCACTGGTATGTGCTTCCACTTCACAAGATATTCTTTGTGGACTGCTTTGGGTACTACGCCCAATCCTATTGTCCAAAATCTCTTCAATCTGATCTAGTTCCTTCTAGGGCATTTGTTTCTCCAATTCTGCAGTACTATCCTCACTAAATTCTAGTTCGTGGTACTCATGAAGATCTATAATGTTGAATATAGGTGAAATACTCAGACTATCTGGTAGCTCCACCTCATATGCATTTCCAGAATTAAACTTTCTCAAGATCTTACAAGGTCCAAACTTCTTCATCTGCAACTTATTATAAGTCCCAACCAAGAATCTCTCTTTTCTCAAATAGACCATCACTTCATCGCCAACTTCAAATTCCTTATGTCTACTCTTCTCATATGCCTTATCCTTGTATTTGATATTCATGTCATCCAAATGTTGTTTAACCTAAATATGCAATGTTGCCATGTGATCTGCAAATTCTTCTGCTTCTGAATTATTTCGGTCTTCACTGCTAATGTCTCTCAATTCTACTATTCCTTTAGGATGCACTTCAGTAACAATCTCAAAAGGTGGTTTTCCAGTACTTCTATTCACTGAATTGTTATAGGCAAACTTTTCTTGTGCAAGGATCAAATCCCAACTTTTGGTTTTATCTCCCACTAAACATCTCAACATGTTTCCCAAACTTTGATTAACTACTTCTGTCCATCCATCAGTCTATGGATGAAAAGTAGAACTGAACTTCAAATTTGTCTTCATCTTGTTCCAAAGTGTTCTCAAAAAATATCTAACAAACTTAGTGTCTCTGTCTGAAACTATGCTCTTAGGTAATCCATGCAATCTTACCACTTCCTTGAAAAATAGGTCTTCTATATGCAATGCATCTGATGTCATATTGAAAGGTATGAAATGAGCCATCTTTGAAAATCTATCTACCACCATGAATATATAATCATTCTCTCTCGGTGTCTTAGGTAAACCAAGTACAAAATCCATACTTATATCCTCCCAAGGTCTTACCGGTACTGTCAAAGGTTTATACAATCCCACATTCTGACTACTACCTTTTGCAACTTGACAAACTCTACAACTCTACACATATCTCTGAACATCCTTATGAGTCTAGGGCCAAAAGTACTTCTCACTCACCAATGCAATTATTTTATCAATGCCAAAATGTCTAGCTAAACCTCTAATATGCTTCTCTTTTATCAGGTTCTCTCTCATGGAACTTTTAGGTATGCACAATTGAAGCCCCTTAGATAACATCTCATTCTGAATGAAGTAATCCAACCATTTTCTCCTATCAACCATAACCGGTTCTCTACATGCTTTCCAAGGTTCTACAAAATCCAGGTCTTTGTCATACAAGGTCTTCAAATCTTCAAAACCTAATATTGTCACTCTCATCTCTATCAGCAAATTCCTTCTCCTACTCAATGCATCAACAAATTTATTAGATTTCCTACTTCTATGTTTCAACACAAAGGTGTAACTCTGCAAGAACTCTACCCATCTCATATGTTTCTGATTCAACTTACTCTGATGTTTCAAATATTGCAAAGCTTGATGATCTGTATACAACACAAACTCCTTAGGCAACAAGTAATGTCTCCATTTCTTCAAGGCTTGAATTATGGCATAAAATTCTTGATCATATGCTAAATGTCTCTTTCAAGCATCATTCAATTTCTCACTGAAATATGCTATTTATCTCCCTTCTTGACTCAAAACTGCTCCTATTGTTGTTCCACTTGCATCACAGTCCACTTGAAATACCTTATTGAAATCTGGTAAAGCCAGCACAGGTTGCTCAGTCACTTCCTATTTCAACAACTCAAAAAAAAAAAAATTGCTCCAGTGGTCCACTTGAATTCCTTCTGATCTCCCCTCATGGTTTCAGTCATAGGATTACAAACTGAACTAAAATTTTTGATAAACTTTCGGTAAAAACTAGCCAATCCATGAAATGATCTTATCTCTCGAATGCTTTCTGGTGTAGGCCATGCAACAATGGCTCTCACTTTCTCAGGGTCCATCTTCAAACCATCCTCAGATATCACAAAGCCCAAATAGACTAGCTCACCCTTCATGAAAGTTCACTTCTTGATATTGATCAGTAACTTTTCTTCTCTCAACCTCTGCAAAACTTGTCTTAACTGCAACAAATTCTCCTCTTTTGTTTTACTGAAAAATCAGAATGTCATCCAAGTACACAATAATAAACTTACCCAATAATTTCTTCAAAACCTCATTCATTAGCCTCATGAAAGTACTCGGTGCATTAGTCAGTCCAAAAGGCATCACCAACCATTCATATAATCCTCCATTTATCTTAAATTTTGTCTTCCATTCATCACCTTCTTTGATCCCAATCTGATGATATCCACTCTTCAAATCTATCTTTGTAAAGTACTCTGTTCCACTCAAACAGTCCATTATGGCATCCATCCTAGGCAAGGGAAACCGGTATTTCACTGTGATCTTGTTTATTTCTCTTGAATCGATACACATCCTCCATTCTCCATTATTCTTAAGTGATAATACCACCAATACTACACAAGGGTTCAAACTTTCCTTGATCAAGCCTTTCTCCAATAGCTCCTGCACTTGTCTATTTAGTTCTTCATTCTCTGTTAGTGTTAACCAATGTGCAGCTTTGTTAGGCAAACTGGCTCTAGGAACTAAGTCCATGCAATGAATAATACTTCTAACAGGTGGCAATCCATCAAGTACATTATCTGAAATGATATCCCCATACTCTTCCAGCAAATCTCTTATCTCTACTGAGTGTTATCCTTCTGGTTCCAGTCTCTCAATCTTATTAGGAATTAAGGCAAAAAACACATTCTCATGTCTCAATCCATCCACAAACTTCCTTCCATCTACTAGACAGATTCTGGTATTTGTACAGACTTCATTCTTCAAAGGTTCCTCCAAAGGGAACAAGGTTTGCTTCATCCCATTGGCCACAATAGTGTATGTATTCTTCCTCCCATCATGTATTACCTGTCTATCAAACTGCTAGGGTCTTCTCAACAAAAGATGACAAATGTCCATAGGCATAATATCACACAAAATTTCATCATTATAATTCCCAATTTTCAATTTTACTAAACACTATTCACTCACTAAAAACTTATGTTCATCCTGAATCCATGCTATCTAGTAAGGCTTAGGGTGTTTCAATCTCTCCAATTTCAACTTATTCACCATCTCTTCTGAAACAAGATTATCTAAACTACCACTATAAATAACAACTTTACAACACTTACCAGATACCTTACATCTTGTCTTGAATAGGTTCTTCCTCTGCAAGGGTTCTTTATCTCCTCTGGTATGACACAAAGCTCTCCTCACCATCAACAGTTCTCCATCTTTTGATTTATTGTCTGATCCGGTGGATTTTTCCTCCACCACTCTCACTCTTCTGGTAACCTCTAACTTCTTACATTCAAATGCATGGTGTCTTTCTCCTCCACATTTAAAACAGGTTCCTCTAAATGTCCTTTTGTCTTGTCTTCCAAAGTTCTCATTCTGGTAACCATTCGGTTCTCTCCTCTAGTAGAAATTTCTATCATCCTTCTGGTATGAATTACCTTCCTTGCTCACTTCCTTGTCCTTGTTCTAATTTGTATTGGTTCCTCTTCCTTCAGTGTATCCTCTTCCTCCTTGAAATCTTCCTCTAGTAAACCTTCCACCTCTACCTCTCTATCTTTGCTCATGCCTTTTATTCAATTTCTCTTCACCCTTTATTGCATACTGGTAAGCCTCTTCAACACTCTCTAATTTGATCATACTAAGTTCCTCTTGTATACAAAATTTGCAATCCATTCAAATATCTTTTAATTTGTTCAATTTCATCATCAACATGTTCAGATCTGATGTTCAACTTGTAAAATGCTTCAGTGTACTCCTTCACACTAGATTCCTTCTGTCTCAAATTCTACAACATTCGGAACAAATCTACTTGATAATTTGCCAAGAAAAACTTTGATTTTAACTTAGAAATCATCTTATCCTATGTCTTAATATTTTCTTTACCTCTTCTTTGTCTATCAACTTGCAAGTGCTCCCACCAAAGAGATGCATGACCCTTCAATAGGGTATAGGCATACTTCACCTTCCCTTCTTCTACAGTGTTTTCAAAATCAAAATACTTCTCCATCTCCGAGATCCAATCCATCAATTCATCTGAATCTAACTTCTCATCATATTTCAGTGGGGTAAAATGAGGTTTAGTGTTCACCTTACTCAAAACCCTTAAAAAACTTTCCTCCTTAGGATCAACTGTCAGTTGGTTCACTTGTTCTATTGGGGCTTCTTCTCCTTCATCTTTGCTCACATCCTCAACATGTCGTCCTCTTCTCTAGGTTGTCTCCATGACTTCTAACCGGGCTGCTATTCCTTGCAACATCTCCATTATAGTAGGGTTTGCATTCCCACATGCTCCACCATTCCTAATTCCTCTTTGCGCCATTGATCCACACTAGTCCTCTGCAATTGTAGGTCGGATCCACAATCCTCCACCCTACAACAAGATTCAGGACATGCAACCTCTGGAATGAACTTTGCTTTGATACCACTTGTTGCAATCACCGGCAAGGAGAGACCTCGAGGAGATCAGTCCAAACTGGTCAGCAAGAGTAAACACAACGGAACACACAGATATGATGGAGGCAATGCATAACAGATAGTTTTATTGCATGAAAGTTAATTACATATAACCACTAACAACTAGGTTACAACATACCAACACATAGGCCTGGTAGAATAGGTCACATTGGGACCTTGAATCGAAAGATTTATCTTCTAAGCATAGTCTATCTATTTGATACTCTTTGATTCTCTGATCGATTGCATTCTAAAGCATGATTACAAATTGTAAAGCGGAAAAAATCGAGCCCTAGTTGTTCCCCCCACTCCACTCCAAGGAGAGAGAAAGGAGGGTCACTAGGGTTGACGGTTTTCACTTAGGAGAGACTTTACATTCAAAAGAGGGGTTGAAATCAACAAGATCCAATCTCACACAATGCAAGACTGGATTCTAAATGAGTTTCAAGGGTTAAGACATCAAGGATACCCTCTTTTGTAAAGAATGTGGATAGAAGGATTGAACTAGGAATGCATGTAAAGTAAGAAAGATTCACTTATAAATGGAGATAGAGAAACGGGATGAAGTTGCGGACCTGAAATTAGCAGTAAAATGTCGAGATGATGTTGTTCTGCAAATTTGAGTGAAAGTTGAAGGGATGATGGCGCCCGGAGTGCACACGGTCCTACGAAAAATCTGCGAAACGAAGGGGGATCTGTTTGTCTCTGCACAAGGATTCTAGATCTTCAATTACAACCGCGTACTTGCAACCTACACATAGAAAAGAGAGGATGATTGGGGGGCTAGGGATTAGGGGTTTGCCTTTAGGTCAAACCCCATTTTTGGAATTAACCAAGAAATGAGAATGTTGTAAATGTAAATGTTTGTAATGTAAACAAGTACTGATACCTTGTTGTAAGAATGCTTGTATTCTTACATGCGAAGGTGTAATGAATGTTGTATTTTGTATGTTGTAAGTGATCTCCTCTTCAATGGTTGAATCCTTGTCTTGAATGCAGCACCTAGCCTTGAATGGAGACTTAGAATGCTCAATTGCTTGAAGGAATGCTTGAATTCTTGAATGTTTGAATGTTTGAATACCGCTTCCACACCTTGCTCTTTCTTATTCCCTTCCTCCCTTTCTAGGAGAGGAAAATTAGTTTATATACTTGTCAATTAGGGTTGAGAGACTGATTTTTCCAACCTTAGGCCGACCTAGAAGTATTGTTTTCTGAATTGCAAACTTAAAGACCCGATGCCCAACAAGAGACTAGGCCCAAAATAGGGCCAGGGACCAGGGCGCTGGCCGCAATGGTCCTGGGGGACCAGGGCACTGGATGCCATGGTCTTGTAGGACCAGGGCGCTGGGCGCCATGGTCCCACCTCCCAGGACAGCAGGGTGCAAGGAAGGATCAGGCCAAGGTGCAGAATTATGCAGTTTTTGATGTCGCAAGTAGGTTTCGGGGTCTCCATTCAAGTTCAACATTGCGCCACCATTGTCAAGACCCAAATGCAATCGAAATTGCAAGTGTCACAATTTTAGGATGCTACATTTAGCCCCCACTTTAGCAGGAGTATAAGCGTACGCCCATACTTCTGGTAAAGTACAAGGAAACAATGTTGAAAGATTTTCACCATGTCAAGGAGGCAAGATACACCAAGCCCCCAGTGGACTAAGGATCTTACGACTTTGATTGACAAAGTAAAAGGGAAGATCACGAGGGAGAACCATGACTATCAGTAGTAAGGTTCCATCACTATGAGTCATGCAAGAAAAATACCAAAAATTTTCAAGGCAAAGCTAAGTTCACCAAGAAACTTTCAAGTATCTTGAAGAGATATGAACGAGGTGTATGCCCCCCTACGTTAAAGCGATCGTACACGCCTCATCTGGGGTGATTGCTTTAAGGTAGTGATACATATAAGAAATGAGAAGGGAAAGGAGCATGTTATCACAAGGATTTAGCCCCCAAGTGTGAGATAAACCCAAGGATAATAGACATAAAACACAAAGCACAAGGTGACTTCTCTTTCCTTGGGGTCAGTATGCTGTATGATAATTCATGCATATCATATGTATGTATGCATAATTGTTCTTCATTCCCCAATCAAGGAAGGTCACCTAGAAGAAGGGAACACATGTGTCTTTTGAGTCAACATGAGAGAGACCAAGAGATCTCAATGCTTTGCATCATCCTCAAGTAGAAAAGACTAAGGACAACAAATAGAAGAATGAGAATAACACATAGAAGAAGTAACAAAAGAGATCAAGAGAGGAGGAGAGAGTCTGCTATGCTAATGAAACTAGTCTAGCACGTCATCCACCCCCCGATCTTGCTGATCAATATTTTGGGAAGGTAGGAAACATGCTAGAGGAGGAACATCCAACATAGCAGATGGAGCTATCACAAGATCCAAACAAGGGCTATGTTCATGTTCCACGCCACGTTGTTCTTGTCTAGGAGCTAGGATAAGTGCTTTAGAAAATATGTTAGATAAATGGTTATCAACATCAACATATTCATATTCACTATCAGAAGAAAGAGGAGTACCATTTTCATCATGAATAACATTTTCATCTATATCATCATCAAGATTTATAAAAATAGGATCTTTAATTCGTACAGGATCAAGACCATCATGCATCTTATGTTTAGGATATTTTGGCTCAATTCTCGACTGAGGAGAAAATGGAATAATACTAGTTGAAGGTGTTTTTGGGGATTGCAAAGTTTGAGAAGCAGCTGACTGAGCTCTAAGATGACGCTTTCGTCGGCGTTCACGTGCAGAACAATTTCGTCTAGTCTTAGTAGGAATTTGAGAAGATTGAGGAGGAGGAATGTTCTCATCCTTATCACTTGGGTGTTTAGGTTGTGGTCTCTTAGGTTGAACAATAGGAGAAGAGGAAGGTCTCTTCTCTCTATAAGAGGAAGGAGGAGGAACTGCTCCATATAAAGGAGGAATATTTGGTTTAGGAAGGAGACCAAGTCCATCATGACGAAGAGGTATAGGTCTACGTTTAGAAAATTTATTAGTCATAGATGTAGTCACATTCATAGGGATGGGTTGGGAATCTTCTCGAGGAAAGACATTAGTTTTATCTTTCAAAGGAAGAACTTCCTTCTCAAGAATGATAGGAATATCAAGTTTGGGTGTTCTAGGTTCACTTAGAGATAGGATCATATCTTTTTTCCACTTTTGATAAGATTTGAAAAGATGATCACTCCACGGTGGAAGGGATTGGAATTGTTTAGGCCAAAAATAATCAATAGGAACTCTAGAAGTTCTTTTAGCTCATTTAAAGAGACTATGATTGACAGTAGCAACTTCACCATTATGGGGAAATTTCAAACACTTGTGAATAGGAGAAGCAATAGCTTTCATGGAAGATAGCCAAGGATAGCCTAACTTCACATGAAATTGTTCAAATGATGGAATAATAGCAAAGCTCACATCAAGGGCTTTGTTATGGACCTCAATAGGTAATGTAATAGAACCAATTGTAGGAGAAGAAAATGCATCAAATAGTTTCACAACCACATTTGTTTCATCATAGATCGCTTGATTCAATTGCAAAGTAAAAAGAAATTCTTCAGTAATGACATTAACTATGCAAGAAGGATCAATAAGCACTCCACGGCAAGGTGTATCCTTGAATTTTGCAACTATATATAAAGGACCATCAGGTGCCCTGATAGTTTCACTGGAATCAAATGTGATGGAAGGTTCTTTAGGGATTTTCTGCTGCTCTACAAAGTTAATCACATTCGGAGTCATAGACACAAGATCATCAGGTGAGACAGAGGAATCATTAGTATCAATCACATTAGAGGTATGAGAAGGTAATGGATCAGTAAAAATCTTAAGATTTTGGTTAGGAGGAGCTACAGATGTGTTGCCTTTATCATTCACACCAGAAACAGAGATAGTATTATTATCAATCAAATCTTGAATTTTACCCTTTAAAGAAAAACTTTTTTCAGTATCATGCCCAGGTTGACGATGAAATTGACAAAAAGATTTGTTATCAAAATAGGGTGAATTAATCTTTGTAGGATATATTTGCCTATAGGAGGGAGAGTAAGCAAATTTTGTTCCAATAACTTATTCATAATACTATGCAATGATTCATTCAAAGGAGTAAATTTTCTTTCTTTCTTGAAAAACTTAGAAATAGGAGGCACACCTGATACTGCATTCACATTGTTGTTGATGATGTTTTCATTGAACTTAATGAACTCTCTATTCAGTTTAAACTTCCCAAATGGTTGTTGACTACTGTCACCCTTATCACTCGGAGCCATAGGATTTGCTTGTTCCATTTGACTCACAGTCAGTTGATAATTGTGAAGAGTTGCACACAACTGTTGGAAAGAAGTAAACTCAGAAAACAAAAGTTTTTCTCTAATATCTTTTTGTAAATTAGAAATAAAGATTCTTTGAATATCATTGTTAGGTACTGGAAAAGAAATCTGAGCATACAAATGCTTATATCTACCAATGAAATCAGTCACTTTTTCTTTAACACCTTGTTTACAATGCATTAAATCAATCAAAGTAACTTTAGGACTTATATTGTTTTGAAATTGTTGAATAAAAGCATTTGCAAGTTGTTCGAAAGAAATAATAGAATAAGAAGGCAACGAGCAATACCATTGTAGGGCTTTATCTCTTAATGTTCTAGTAAATAGTTTTGCAAGCAACCTTTGGTCATAAGCAAAATCAGTACATATTGTTTGAAAGGTCTTAACATGTGTTAGAGGATCACCCTTACCATTATAAAGCTCCAATTGCGGGATTTCAACATGTTTAGGGGGGATAGCTCAAACAATGTCAAGAGAAAGTGGGTTCGCAACATCAAATGTGGGCACACTAAACTTAGATTGATTCATAGAGGCAATTTGTTGCTGTAAAGAAGAGACAGTTTGTGCAAGATTGTTAATGGTCGCTTCAGTCGAAGAGTTCATATTAGACGTGTTAGATTGTGATGGAGGTATTATGTTATTGAAAGAAGGTATTGATTGAGAGTAAGGTGGTGGGACACTATGATAGTTAGTCATAGGAGATGATTGGAAAGGAGGAACACTACAAGGAGGAATGGAAGGGTTAAATGAATTGCCCCCTTGCGTCATGTTCATTTGTGGAGATGTAATAGGAACACTCATTGAAGGAATGAATGAAGAAGTTGGATTGAATGAAGGAAGAGGGTTGATTGAAGAGGAAAGATTGCCCCCATGACTGGTGATCATAGGTGGAATGTCTTGTATTGAAGTAGTCATTATGTTTGATGTAAAAGTAGGTATACTAGCAATAGAAGTCGTCAAAGGAATAGAATGATTGACTTGAGTAGGAGGTTGTGTATAACCTAAAGTTTCGGTACAACTTTTCATCGGCATCACATTTGAATCCACAATGTGTACAATACCACGCAAAATATCAATTCCATTCTTATCACTTTGAACCATATGTTTTAGACCCTCAATTAATGAAAGAGCTTGACTATCGAGATATTCTTGAGACATCCATTGCTGAAAATCATCAAATTGGTTATCCAATTTCGAAAGTTGTTCTACAGGAACCTCATGGAGAGCTTCTTCATCATTAAGAGGATTAGAGGAATTACCCATGTCCTCATTAAAAAGGCCATTCAAATTAGGTTCCATCTCCTCGGTAATTAAACCTTGGAAAGACTTAATTCTAAGGCTTCGTCTAACGGGAATAGTGTAAGTAGGGCTTATTGTTGTAAAACTCATGCACTAAAGAGAGAGAAGATTTTGAATTTTAGAGGTAGCAAATTTCAATAAAATCAGCCAATCTCCTAGATTTAAGCTGTTAAATGCAATCAGGACAATCTCCCGAAATTTCAGAAAAAATGTCAAGGACCGTGGCGAACGGAGTGCACACAGTCCTCGCAACTTTTTTCAAAATTTTCAGGGATGAAAGTTATGATGATTTTAAAGCTAATCTGAAAAAATTGAGTGATTTTATGATCTGTAGGTAGGCCAAAATAAAGTTGTAATCTCAAAGTTGAACCCTACCAAGATTGTTGAAAAAATGCAAAATTTGAATTTTGAAAAAGAGAGGGAAACTGAAATTTTAAATTTTATGATTTTAGAGGGAATACTAAAAGCAGTGCAGGCTTTGAAATTTAAAAGTTGACTCGATTTCATGCAAAATTCAATTCTGAAAGTGGAAATCAAGGTTGTTACAATTGAACACTTAATTTCAAAAGTCACAAACTGCAAAAATTTGAATAAAGCACTGAAATTTTGAATGAATGCCAACACACTTTTCAGATTTAGGACAGTAAGAAACACAATTTTGACAAAAATTTCAATTTCAACAATTTTTGAATGATTACAAGCCTTTATCCTAGCAATCACTAGACCAACTTTGACTTTAATTTTGAACGTGTTAGAATTGATAAAATCAGCCAAAATTCTGGATTTTAGCATAAAAATACAGTAAGATCTAGCTCCCGAAATTTCAGAAAAAATGTCGGGGACGATGGCGCTCGGGGTGCACACGGTCCTCGCAACTTTTTTCAAAATTTTCAGGAATGATAGATATTATGATTTTGTTGCGGAATCCAAAGTTATAGCCAATTTGGAGGTGTTTTGATTAGTGAAATTATCAGTCAAAGGTTGAATCAAGAGGGTTTTAAAGATTAGGGTTTTGACACTTAACCACTTAATTTTCAGAATTAAAACACAAATATGATTTGACAATTTGCAATAGAAGGGTAGATCTGAAACAAGCATTAACAATTAAACATTTCACAAGCTCAATTACTAAAAAAAAAAATTTAGGGTTTTTATGCAATTAACCTCTAAAATTTGCAAAAGATCAAACATGGAAATGTAATTAAGGAAGCCAATTTTTTAGATCTAACCATGAATAATCAAAATTAGGCTGTTCACGTTGGGTTCACCAAAATGTAAAGCGGAAAAAATCGAGCCCTAGTTGTTCCCCCCACTCCACTCCAAGGAGAGAGAAAGGAGGGTCACTAGGGTTGACGGTTTTCACTTAGGAGAGACTTTACATTCAAAAGAGGGGTTGAAATCCACAAGATCCAATCTCACACAATGCAAGACTAGATTCTAAATGAGTTTCAAGGGTTAAGACATCAAGGATACCCTCTTTTGTAAAGAATGTGGATAGAAGGATTGAACTAGGAATGCATGTAAAGTAAGAAAGATTCACTAATAAATGGAGATAGGGACACGGGATGAAGCTGCGGACCTGAAATTAGCAGTAAAATGTTGAGACGATGCTGTTCTGCAAATTTGAGCGAAAGTTGATGGGACGAGGGCGCCCGGAGTGCACACGGTCCTCCGAAAAATCCGCGAAATGAAGGGGGATCTGTTCGTCTCTGCACAAGGATTCCAGATCTTCAATTACAGCCGCGTACCTGTAACCTACACACATAAAAGAGAGGATGATTGGGGGGTTAGGGATCAGGGGTTTGCCTTTAGGTCAAACCCCAGTTTTGGAATTAACCAAGAAATGAGAATGCTGTAAATGTAAATGTTTGTAATGTAAACAAGTACTGATACCTTGTTGTAAGAATGTTTGTATTCTTACATGCGAAGGTGTAATGAATGTTGTATTTTGTATGTTGTAAGTGATCTCCTCTTCAATGGTTGAATCCTTGTCTTAAATGCAACACCTAGCCTTGAATGGAGACTTAGAATGCTCAATTGCTTGAAGGAATGCTTGAATGCTTGAATGTTTGAATGTTTGAATACCGATTCCGTGCCTTGCTCTTGCTTATTCCCTTCCTCCCTTTCTAGGAGAGGAAAAGTAGTTTATATACTTGTCAATTAGGGTTGAGAGACTGATTTTTTCGACCTTAGGCTGACCTAGAAGTATTGTTTTCCGAATTGCAAACTTAAAGACCCGATGCCCAACAAGAGACCGGGCCCAAAATAGGGCCAGGGACCAGGGTGCTAGGCACCATGGTCCCACCTCCCAGGACAGCAGGGTGCAAGGAAGGATCAGGCCAAGGTGCAGAATTATGCAGTTTTTGATGTCGCAAGCAGGTTTCAGGGTCTCCATTCAGGTTCAATGTTGCGCCACCATCGTGAAGACCCAAATGCAGTCGAAATTGCAAGTGTCACAATTTTAGGATGCTACATTTAGCCCCCACTTTAGCGGGAGTATAAGCGTACGCCCATACTTCTGGTAAAGTACAAGGAAACAATGTTGAAAGACTTTCACCACGTCAAGGAGGCAAGATACACCAAGCCCCCAGTGGACTAAGGATCTTACGACTTCGATTGACAAAGTAAAAGGGAAGATCACGAGGGAGAACCATGACTGTCAGTAGTAAGGTTCCCTCACTATGAGTCATGCAAGAAAAATACCAAAAATTTTCAAGGCAAAGCTAAGTTCGCCAAGAAACTTTCAAGTATCTTGAAGAGATATGAACGGGGTGTATGCCCCCTACATTAAAGCGATCGCACACGCCTCATCAAGGGTGATTGCTTTAAGGTAGTGACACATATAAGAAATGAGAAGGGAAAGGAGCACGTTATCACAAGGATTTAGCCCCCAAGTGTGAGATAAACCCAAGGATAATAGACATAAAACACAAAGCACAAGGTGACTTCACTTTCCTCGGGGTTAGTATGTTGTATGATAATTCATGCATATCATATGTATGTATGCATAATTGTTCTTCATTCCCCAATCAAGGAAGGTCACCTAGAAGAAGGGAACACATGTGTCTTTTGAGTCAACATGAGAGAGACCAAGAGATCTCAATGCTTTGCATCATCCTCAAGTAGAAAAGATTAAGGACAACAAATAGAAGAATGAGAATAACACATAGAAGAAGTAACAAAAGAGATCAAGAGAGGAGGAGAGAGTCTGCTATGCTAATGAAACTAGTCTAGCACGTCATCCACCCCCCGATCTTGTTGATCAATATTTCGGGAAGGTAGGAAACATGCTAGAGGAGGAACATACAACATAGCAGATGGAGCTATCACAAGATCCAAACAAGGGCTATGTTCATGTTCCACGCCACGTTGTTCTTATCTAGGAGCTAGGATAAGTGCTTTAGAAAATGCGTTAGATAAATGGTTATCAACATCAACATATTCATATTCACTATTAGAAGAAAGAGGAGTACCATTTTCATCATGAATAACATTTTCATCTATATCATCATCAAGATTTATAAAAATAGGATCTTTAATTCGCACAGGATCAAGACCATCATGCATCTTATGTTTAGGAGATTTTGGCTCAATTTTCGGCTGAGGAGAAAATGGAATAATACTAGTTGAAGGTGTTTTTGGGGATTGCAAAGTTTGAGAAGTAGCTGCCTGAGCTCTAAGATGATGCTTTCATCGGCATTCACATGCAGAACGATTTCGTCTAGTCTTAGTAGGAATTTGAGAAGATTGAGGAGGAGGAATGTTCTCATCCTTATCACTTGGGTGTTTAGGTTGTGGTCTCTTAGGTTGAACAATAGGAAGATTATGCAATGTACTATGGAAGATTCATTGTAGAACTTCAACATAAGATGAAAGCTTATGAAAATGAGTAGGTAAATAGAAGAGCATCCCTACAGGAACTACAAACACAGTTGATACCGAAAGTTGACATCTTGCAGAAAGGGTATAAAGAGTCAGAATCTATCCTTGCTACCTCGGATATTAGCACTATAGATGTCATGGAGGAGCTTGTTGGGCATATCAGGACACATGTGGAGATTACCAACACTATTTTAGATACCTGGCATAATGATCTGAAGCAGTTGAAATCTCATTTAGTGATGCTTTTTTTTTTAAATTACATTGTAAAAACATTTTGAACTCCTATATCTATATATGCTATGCAATTTTGATGTAAATGTATTTACTTTCCTTTGTCATTTTTGTCAAAGGGGGAGTAGTAGTTGAAAAGAGTCAGTCAAAATTTTGTTGTAATTATAATGGGGAGTAGTAGTATGAGTCTTGTAATGGATTAGATTTTTGTAATAGCATGTAATTGCTAAGGGGGAGTATGTGTCATGAATAGAGTCAATTTTTGTATTGCACACTTAGATAAAAAATTTCCTAAGTGTTGCCATAAATGCCAAAGGGGGAGATTGTTGGCTTGATGATGATGTTTTGGTGTAAAGAGTTTATTGGTGATAAGTGTTTTATGTTGTCATTGATGGAAACTATGTTTTTATAGTCACATAAGTCTTGTAAGCCAGCTGGTAAAGCATAACCAGTAGAGAAGATAGTTTAACAGTGAACTGACAAATAAGTTTTCAATTGGTAAACATGAATAGAGTTGTATTCAAGCAACTGGTACAGGTGATTGATGAAGAGTTGGATGATGCGGTTTTACAAGAGTGATGGAGATAGGTATTTGGTGCTATATTCATGACTGCATTAGCAGATTCAACACGATGATCGAGAATTGATGTACAAAGCAAGCTATCTGGAAGAACACTTAATCGGTAGTGATAAAGTCACTAAGATTGGTAAATCGGTATAGTTTTGTTTTATTTTTGGTTTGTTATGTCAGTGGTCGACATAAGCAATGCGTGTAATGTAAGTTTGTCTAGATTCATTAAACCTAAGAAATTGTTCCAAGGTTATGAGCCGACTAAGTCGATGTCTATAAAAATGTGATGAGTTTGTTGGCATTCTACACTTTAGTGAGAAATGATGTCATTGATGGCAACCTACCGGCAACCTTGTGGCATTCATCTGGTAAATCACCAGGAGACACCAACACCAGTAGACACTTCACGGGAAATGATAAGAATGTATACCGACACCCTAGCCGACAGGAACAAACTTTTGTTTATTGTATTTAATTATAAATATCTTTTGTAAAGCCGACATGACATATTGTAATAGACTCATATATGTATGAGATCTTGTAAATCATTTACATAAGAAGTATGGATGTAGAAAAGTGATGAGCGAATATTAAGGCAGATTTTGTATAAGGTTATGGTTATAGTATGAGCTTAAACCGGTACTGAACCTGGCATAGAAGATGTTGAATTGTAGTAGTACATTATATTGGATTCTCATAATCCTTTTTGTAAGTCAGTGAGACTTCCATTTGTAATTGAGTAGTGAGTTCTAGGTAGTTGACATGCACCACATTGTAAGTAATATTCATTCATTGGCCAATGAGTGAATATTGTGGGTCACAAATCCCACCGAGGGTTTTCCCACACTGGGTTTCCTCATTAAAAATCTTGTGTTATGGTGTGCTTTCTATGTTCTCTTTACTATTCATATTTACTGCATTAATTCTTGTTTATTGGTACACTGTTTTGGAATGCAAAATACTTAATAAGGTTAAATATTCTGTTCACTGGTTAGATACTGATTCACGCCCCCCCTCGCCCCTCTCTCAGTATCTTTGGGACTATCATTAATCCTAACAATTGGTATCAGAGCCTAGTCCTCTATTTTCAAAAGCCTAATAGCTTGAGGGAGATTCTGACATCGGTACAGATGGAGAACTTAAGAAAGCAATTAGAAGGAGCCCTTGTGGACTATGATGCAGAGAAGTTGAAGAATATCAAACTTGAAGATGATCTAAGGACTACACAGGAATTCATTCAATGACTTTAGGAGAATCTCACTATTGCTAGAAATAAAAGAAAAGAACTTCATGAGAAGATGCAGAGTGATGATGATGAAAATGAAACTCTTAATGATCTTGTAAACAAGATGAGGTAAGAAAACATGACTTTGAGGAATGAAATGCAAGACATGACTATGAGATTTTGTAAAGACATTGAAGATAGGAAGAATAATGAAGATGACTTGACCAGGAGACTCAATGATGTTGGAAATGAAAATCTAAGACTCAGTCGTGAAAATGACATGTTGAAGACAGATTTGATTCACATGCAACATGATAAAACTGAAATTATGAGACAGAAGGGAATTTTGGAAAATGAGTTGGTTACTACAAATCAACACAAAGAGAAATTCAAGAAAAGTTCAGAAGAACTTGATGATATGCTGAAAAGTCAGAAACCTAATGAAGATACTAATGGACTTGGATTTGAAGTTGGAGAAAGTTTTGGTACTGCAAACAATCATGATCATAGTAAACTGGTAAGACAACCTAATGCTTACAAATTTAATGGGAAATGCTTTAACTGTAACAAGTTTGGTCATAGAGAAAATCAATGTAGATCTATAAATAATCAGAACATTAATGTACCCATTGGTCAATGTTCCAAATGCAACAAAATTGGTCACAATTCAGAAAAAGTGCAGAATGAATGTAAGATGTTATGTTTGTGGAAGATTTGGGCACTTATCTAATCAATGCAGAACACAAAGCGGCATAGGATATGGAAAGGCTATTCAGAAGAACAATGTGACTTGTTATGCTTGTAACAAGATTGGACATATTGCAAAATTTTGTAGAAGCAACACTCCACCAGCAAATAATAAAGGACCCAGTTTGAAAGGCAAGGAGAAGGTAGATAAGGTAAAGCAATAATTTTCAAAATGGTGGATTAGAAAGAGAGATCAGAATATTGATGAGACTATTCCTTCACCGGTAGAACAGAATATTATTCCACTGGTAGGAGACTCTTCATGCAACTAAAAAAGTAACCCTTGGGGGTATTGCAACAAGTTGAAAACCATGCAAGTTTACCCTCAGTTGATGGTGAGAAGATGAACTTCTTCTCTACCGGCAGATGTGTTAAGTTTCACTTAACCGACGAGCATTTATTGCAGTTGTTGGAAGAAAAGACATTATAAATCATTGATTTTCCCTCTTTTTCAATTCACCGAACATTCAAACTTTCACAGAGTGTGAAAATTCGAGCGAAGACATCCAAGGTGAAGAAGCGAAGCAATCTCTTTCAAGCACTCAAACCATTATCAGGCAAATTAAGGTATTTATCAATGGCTTCCTCCTCTGCTTCGGAATTTATTGCAAGCCCTACTGTTGTAGAAGTTGTGAAGCACCCTAGGCCTATTTTTAAAATCATTCCTGAGATAGTGAAACAAGATGATTCCGTAGGTGCTTTTTCAAAAATTCCAAAAGGAGTTGCTTATGCTGAAGACCCTAGAATCTATATTCATTGCCATATTGAGGAATTAGGTTCTAAGGAAATATTGAAAATGTTTTGAACCGTTATCTGTGATGAAAATAGAAATGTAAAACTCGAACACAAGGTAATTGAGACCTTAGGTTTTGTGGAAATCTTGGACATCCCTGAATTTTTTAAGGAGGTAGTGAGGATTGTCCTTAGTAGAGTTCATGGAGAATTATTTTGGCTAGATTCTTTTTGTAAAATCACCAAAGAAGCAATTAGGGAAGTGACAGGTTTACCCTCCACCGGTAGTAGGCTAGATAAGACTAAGAAGGTTCCTAATAACATTGTCATGACATTAACAAGAGCAACATATGATAGCAGATCCCTGAGAGTAAATGATGTCAAAGATGAGAATGTCAGATTTATAAGCATGATCCTAGGTTATAAGACCACACATGCAAACTGACTTAACTCAGTTTCCAGTCTTTGCATTAACAGTGCTTATGATATGGTGAATAATGATGCAAAAATAGATGTGTGTGAGTGGTTAAAGAATGAGTTGATAGACAACCTGAAAAAAGATCAAAGGTGATAAGAAAGGAACTTTTTATTTTGGCAATCTTCTTGTATGTCTTATGTTGTACTTCACATAAGAAGTTCCCGATATTAGAAAGAAAGACTTTGGATATGATATACCGGTAGGCAAACAACTGCTAGAAATATTCATTGATATGGGCACTGACAAAGGAAAAAATATAACAGAGTACTTCAAAACCTTCAAAGAAAAAATGAAAACAAGAGAGAGATTGCCACAAAGTATTGTAGACAAATATGAAAAAAACTATGTTTTGTAATTAAAAAGGATGAAATTTGGATGGAGGCAGTTCTTCCTAGAACTGTATGAGTAACAGAAATGGGGTATGAGGTAGATATAAATATCATTGAAACTTATGCTAAAGCCTTGTTAGAGGCACCTAGAGAACTAGAAGAAAAGGTTTTTGGAAATGCAAAAACAATAGAAAGTAATGTACAGACATTGAAACAGAGAAAGAAAAGAGAAAAATACATAAGAAGTGCATCTAAGCAAGTTAACGAAATAAAAGAAAATGTCATGAACCTAACCGGAATAAAGGAAAGTGACCTAGAAGGATTACAACCGGAGGCACACATCTCACTGGTTGGTACATCATCTGACAGTGAGATACCTGCTGAGTTTAAGTGAGTTGATAGGAAAAGAAAACCTTCACCGATACCCTCTCCTCCACCCAAGAAAACAAGAGCATCAAGGCAGAAGCAACAGGTAGTGAGACCACCGGCAAAGAAGTTGACACCCAAGAAAAAGAAAAAAATAGGTTATACCACCATTGGACAACTTACTGAGTGAAATAACTAATGATGGTAACTTAGCTAATGTTAGAAAACTATACAATACATTCACTAATGAAGAAAAGGAAAGTATTGAGAATGGCATAATACTACATCTTGATATATACAAGAAAGTATTAATATAAGTTGTAGATGATTTGCCAAGTGAATTGTACAGGAAGTTGGATGCCAAAAGGATTGCAGTCATGGAACTTGACAAGAAACTTAAGATTGAAAAACTCCTAGCTATACATCTGGTCAACTTTGTAGAAGAAATTGATGAATTAATTAGTGAAGCTAATAGAACAGTTTTTGCAAGTGGACACCGGCATGTGAGCCTAATGGCTGGTAGAGTAAATGAAATTGTAGAAGAAACAACAGACAAGTGGGATATCTTCTTTGTAGAGAAGGAAAAACAGGAAGAGCTTAACAGACCTAAGAAAACTTTCAAAGTTTATCAGAAAGACAGAGACAAGGGGAAAGGTAAGGTAGGTGGAATACCAAATATAAAAGTAACTGACAACCTACCACCACCTTTAGTTACTCCACTAGTACAGACTAATAACACACCGGCTACTGAGAATGTGGACACAACACATGAGGACACTAACCCTGAGTTAGAAATTTTGTACACTATGAACATTGATACTCAAGAAGTAAACATTGTAGTGGATAAGGATAACACAAAGGTAAAGAAAGATATTACTACTGAGAAATCGGCAAAACATATTGAGGTTGAAACACAAACAGGGAAAGCAGAACAAGCAAAGCATTCAGTGGAGCCCTTGGATAGTGGAATGGTTACTGGTAATACTAATGCAAGCACAAAGAAACCCCCAGAGATAGTAACAGAGATACCAGCAACAGATAGTACAAAGAAACCAACTGAGAAACCGATTGATTCACATGTACACATTGAGGTAGTGCAACTGACAATCACTGATAAACCAAAACCATTACTAGTAGAAATGCAAACACAAACTCATCCACCAGAGGTCGATACAAGCAAATTGGTTACTCCCACTAGAAGCACTAAGATTGTAAAGGTAGTTGGTCACACATCTAATACTTCACTGACCGAATTTAGACCTACTAATGTGACTGAAGTACTTTTGGATTCAATAAAGAAAATAACATATTCTAATGCATTGGCCTATAAGGCGATTGATGACACTATACCCATTCTTAAGATGATTGCACCCAAATGCAATTAGATAATGTAAAGGATTCTTTAAGTTAGTTAGACACATTGTCTAAATATATTGCTAGTTATATACTGACAGTTGATCAAATTAATGAGGAAACATTCAAGGAGAAAATGGAAAAGGAAAAAGGAAGGAAACAATAATCAAGTGCATGGAACACATCAGTACACTTTTACCAGCACTAAATACAACAATTTTGGAGTATAAGGAACTGTACAGAGATACTTGCAAGACAAATCTGTTAACAATGGACATTGATAAGGAAATAAGCAAAGTTCAAAAGGAGATAAATGATATAGCTGATAATATCATTGGTTCATCTAAACCTATATTAGTTATTGAGCAGGAAATTGTTGGATTTTAGGAAAAATTGCAGAAGTTAGAGAAAGAGAATGAAAGGAACAAGGTAAAAGCCAGAGAGCTTAAGCACAAACTCAGTCCTAAGTTAGAAAACCTTATCTCTTTGATGAAAGAAATCTTTGAGGCATTAATTCAAGGTCAAAGGTCACTAGAGGAACATATGCATCATCTCACCGGTACAATCCAGAGAACTGAGGCAACTATGAAGGACATCAACAGATTTATACATAGCTTAAAATTGGCATTAGCAGACATATTCCAGATTATAACCAACTGGTTACAAAGTTCAAGTTGAAATTTTGCACTCATCTGACAATTTTTGACAACCTTTGTCATTGATGTCAAAGGGGGAGTAGTGGAAAGAGAAAAATGGTTATCAGAGGAGATCATCTACTCAGGGGCAGCACACATTTTTGGTAAAATTTTGGACTTCATTTTTTGAAATAGATTTTTGGATTTTTCTCATGAGTGTTGCCATCAATGCCAAAAGGGGAGATTGTTGTCATTCTACACTCTAGTGAGAAATGATGGTGTTGTCATTGATGGCAACCTACCAGAAACCTTATGACATTCATCTGGTAAATCACCGGTAGACACTGGCATCGACAGACACTTCAGCGACAATGACAAGAATGTATACTGACACCCTAGCCAACAGGAACAAACTTTTGTTTATTGTATTTAATTATAAATATCTTTTGTAAACCCAACATGGCATATTGTAATAGACTCATATATGTATGAGATCTTGTAAATCATTTACATAAGAAGTATGGATGTAGAAAAATGATGAGCGAATATTAAGGCAGGTATGTATAAGGTTATGGTTATATTATGAGCTTAAACTGGTACTGAACCTAGCATAGTAGATGTTGAATTGTAGTAGTACATTATATTGGATTCTCATAATCCATTTTGTAAGTCAGTGAGACTTTCATTTGTAATTGAGCAGTGAGCTCTAGGCAGTTGGCCTTCCTGCATGTGAAGGCACCACATTGTAAGTAATATCCATTCATTGGCCAGTGAGTGAATATTGTGGGTCACAAATCCCACCGAGGTTTTTCCCACATCGGGTTTCCTTGTTAAAAATCTTGTGTTATGGTGTGCTTTCTATGTTGTCTTTACTGTTCATATTTACTGCATTAATTCTTGTTTACCAGTACACTGTTTTGGAATGCAAAATACTTAATAAGGTTAAATATTTTGTTCACTGATTAGATACTGATTCACCCCCATCCCCTCTCGATATCTTTGGGACTATCATTAATCCTAACAAAGTTATGAGATAAGTATGAATGAGTGAGTGATCATTAGCGAAGGATGCGATTTTGATTGTGTGGTGATTAGTGAAGCTCTGTATTGATGTGTTGTTGAAGTTTTGGAGGCACTGAAGTAGATCCTATCAGACACAGAAGTGTTATATGAAGATCATTAAATTTTTGTTATCCTAATAGTTACAACAGTCAAATCCCTTAACCGGGTAGGTCCTGACAGGCTTTAATCTGTAAATCCCCTAACTAGGTAGCTCAATATCTGAGTTTAAATCCTCTTGCAAGGTTGATCCTAACATGGCTCATCATAGAAAATCCCTTCACTGGGTGACTCCTATTAGAGTCTATGTTAGGATTCCCACAGATACTGAGAGGGGAGGGTGAATCGGTATCTAACCGGTAATTAGAATTTCTTAACTTAAAACATGTAGAACATATTATAACAGTGTACCGGTATGCAAGAAATAATGCAATAAATAGTAATGAAGGCAACCACATAAGAAACACACCATAACACAATGATTTAACGAGGAAACCCGGTGTGGGAAAAACTTCGGTGGGATTTGTGACCCACAATATTCACTTACTGGCCAATAAGAGAATATTACTTACAAGAGGGGCCTGCACATGCAGGAAGGCCAACTGCCTAGAGCTCACTGCTCAATGGGAAGTCTCACTGACTTACAATGCGGATTATACAAATCCAATATCTTGTATTGCTTTACAATAGCATCTATAATGCCAGATCCAGTACCGGTTGCTGCTCTGCTTCTTACATAAACCCTTAACCTATAATTCGCATAATAGGTCTGCCTAATATCTTTTCTTATCTCTTACAAAATGTCTACAATGATCTCTTTTATATATAAGAGTCATTTTACAACTTGCCAAGTCGGCTTACAAAAGATTTTACAATAATAAACAAAATACAATATAACAAAAATCTTGTCGGCCTCTGTGTCGGTATGCTTCCTTTCTCTGTGCCGGTGTCGGTGGTCTGAGTGCCAGTGTAGAGTCTAATCTTGCTAGTGTCGGTGTAATGCCTTGCCGATGTAGTGCCTTGCCGGTGCCATAGGATTGTAAGGTTGCCATCAATGACAAAACCTTCAATCACCTACAATGTCTCATTGGAGTGTGCATATGCCAGCAATCTCCCCCTTTGGCATTGATGGTAACACTCATGAGAAAATTCAAAAGTGTATCCAAAACTGTAATCCAAAAATGTTTCCAAAAATATGTTACCAAAAATATAGGAGCTCCCCCTGAGCAGATAAGTTTTTTACCAGTTATTTTCTCATACTACTACTCCCCCTTTGGCATCAATGACAAAGGTTGCCAAGATGTTAGTAGAGTTGTAGTCTCAACTTTGTAACTGGGTAGTTACAATTTGAAATAGATCTCCCAAAATCAAGTTTATACTCTCCATAAACTTCTTGTTGTCCTTTGTCCCTGTTCTTTGAATTATACCGGTGAGGTGCTGCATATGCTTTGCTGGTGTTCTCTGTCCTTGTACTAGTGCCTCAGATATTTCCTTCCGTAATGATGCTAGATAGTCCAATCTTGGACTCAGTCTTAGTCTCAAATTATTTACCTTATTTACTATTCTCTCCTTTTCTTTTTCTAACTTGAGTAATTCTTCCTCAAAACTTGTTACCTTTTGCTCAAAAATTGATAATGTATCAGGTGAGTTAACAAAATTGTCTGCAAGTTTATTGATTTCATCCTGTATCTTGCTCATCTTCTTATCTATGTCTACTCTCAAAAAGTTTGTCTTGCAAGTATCTTTATACAGAGTTTTGAATTCCTTCAATAAGTTACACAGTTCCAGTAGAAGTGTGTCAAATTCTCTAGTACACTTCTTTATCTGACCTTCAAAGAATTTTTTCTTGTCAATTTCTACCTTATCTTTCAATGTCTCTTCCTTTATTTTCTCAATAGTCACTGTGTTCTCAGTGATGTATTTACACAAAGTATCAAGTTGTCCTAAAAAATCTTTATTGTCTATGTTACAGTTAGGAGCTATTACCTTCAAAATTGGGATTGTATCATCTATAGCTTTTTAAGCCTGTGAACTACAATTTGTTATCCTTTTGATGGAGTCCAAAAGTACTTCAGTTACATTTGTTAATTTGTAGCCTGCTAGGGAGGAACCAACATTCTGAATTTTGCTGGTGGAGGAAGTAACCAAGCTTGTTGTGACCTCTGGTAGGTCTGTTTGTGTTTGCATTTCCTTAAGCAATGGTTTGTGTACTTCTCCTATTGTCAGTTGTACTGTTTCCTCATGACTCTGTTCCTATACCTGTTCCTATTCCAGAGCCTTTTGCTCTTCTTGTTTCTCTGTCTGTTCTCCTATGTTATCATCTACCGGTTTCTCTTGTGATTGATTAGTTTGCTCAGTTACCGGTGGCTCACTAGCCATGTCTATCATACAAGTTGTATCTTTATCTACCACAATGTTGATATTTTGTGTATCAACATCTACTATGTATAGTACCTCAGGATTAGGATTAGTATCCTTTATGTCCATACTCTCATCTGTCAGTTGATCTTCAGTAGTTTTTACCGATGATGTAATTTGAGGCGGTGGGGATAAGTTATCTTTAACTTTGATGCTGGGAGGTCCACCAACCTTTCCTTTACCCTTGTCTCTCTCCTTTTGGTATACCTTTATAGGTTTGTGGCTCATGTACTCTTCCTATTTTTCTTTTTCAACTAGGAATATATCCCATGCATTTTTTGTTTCTTCAGTTACCTCATTAACTCTTCCAACCATTAAAGCAATATGCCAGTGTGCAGTAGAGAATACTGACCGGTTGGCTTCAGCAATTAAATCATCTATCTCCTTAGGTGAGTTTACTGGGTAAACAACTAGTAACTTTTCAATTTTGATTTTCTTATCAAGCTCTATAACAGCTTGTCTTCTTGCTTCCAGTCTTTTGAACAGTTCATCTGGTACTTCATCTATCACATCCATCAAAAATTTCTTATACATGTCCATGTGCAAAATAACACTATTTCCCACTTGTTCTTTTTCATCTGTTGTCAGAGTGTCATAGACCTTTCCTATGTTTTTGAGTTTCCCTTCCTCCGTAATTTCATTTAGCAATATGTCAAGAGGGGCCAAGTTTTGTTTTGTTCTCTTCTTCTTCTTGGGTGTCAGTTTCTTCTTTGGTGTAGTCTTTCTAACCGGAGATCTTACTGCTTGTTGTTTCTATCTAGTTCTTCTAGGTGAAGGTGTGGTTGCCGGTGAAGGATCCCTTTTCCTTACAACTCTTTTGAAAGCTGCAAGCATGTCACTCTCTGAAGAAGTGCCTACCAGTGATAGGTGAGTCTCAGGCTGTAGAGTTCCTAACTCATCCTCAGTGATACCGGTTTGTTTCAATACATCTTCTTTAATAGCCTTTGCCTGTCTAGAACCTCTTCTCACAACTGCCTCAACCTTTTTCACTCTCTTTTTAGATTGAATTTGTTTTTCTATGGTTTCAGCACTACCAAATACTTCTTCCTTTGGTTCATTTGGAGCTTCCAGAAGTGCTTTAGCATAAGTCTCAATTATATGATCATCAGTCTCATAACCCATCTCTGTTACCCAAATTATCCTTGGGATGACTGCTTCCATCCAGATCTCATCCTTTTTTATTACAAAACATATATCATCTTTGTACTTGTCAACAATCTTCTGTGATAATTTGATTCTCTTCTTCATTTTGGCCTTAAGTGCTTGAAAATATTCATGAATGTTCTTTTCCTTGTCTTCACCCATGTTATTCAATAGTTTTGTTAACTGTTTCCCTACTGGTATATCAAATCCAAGTACTTTATAGCCTATACTGAGAACCTGTTTGGTTATGTGTAGCATCAAGCATACAAGCAAATTACCAAACCTAAAAGTTCCTTTCTTATCTTTCTTTATCTTGCCTAAGTTGTCAATTAACTCATCTTTTAACCATTCACATATGTCAATTTTCACATTGTCTGTAATCATGTCATAAGCACTCTTAATGCATAAATTTGAAACTAAGTTGAGTCTATTTGCATGAGTAGCTTTATACCCTAAAATCATGCTAACAAATCTCACATTTATATATGTTACATCATTAACTCTCAGAGACCTTCTGTCTAATGTTGCAGTAGTTAAGTTCATTACTAGGTCATTGGAGACCTTTTTAGTCTTGTCTGGTCTTTTGCCGGTGGAAGGTAACCCTGTGACAGCTTTCACAACTTCCTTGGTAATTTTGTGAATTGCATCTAACCAGAAAAATTCACCATGTACCTTGCTTAAGACTATCCTAATCACATCCTTGGGAAATTCAGGAATGCAGAGGATTTCAGTAAATCCTAGGGTTTCAATGATTTTATGTTCCGGTTTCGCATTTTCGGAATTATCGCGTATGACATATTTATACATTGTTTTGATCTCTTCATCTCCTAATTCCTCTATGTTATAGTGAATGTAAATTTTGGGGTCTTCAGCATAAACAACTCCCTTTGGAATTTGAGAAAAAGCATCTACATTGTCATCTTTCTTTGCTACCTCGGGAACTAATTGAAATACGGGCCTAGGGTGTTTTATAACCTCGACTACAGTAGGGTTTGCTATATATTCAAGTGCAGAGGTGGATGCCATGATGATAAATACCTTTTTCTGCCTTTGGATGGATTGATTGCTTGAAGTGTTCTTGCCTCTTTGCTCGAAAACCCTTAGCTCTGCAAATATCGTGCTCTTCGAATGTTTGAAATCTTGGTGAAGTGAAATGGAGCCAAAATCATAAATTTATAAAGTTTATTTGCCATCTACCACATTTAATGCATGTCGGTTAAGTAGTCACTTAACATTGTCTGCCGATAATGAAGTAATTTCCAACTTCTCATCTCTAACCGAGGGAATAATAGCACATGTGTCATTAGATTGCCAAACCCTCAAGGAAATTTTCTTCAATTTGATGAAGAACTTCCTGTCGGTGGAGCACTACTTTGTTCTGTCGGTGGAGTAATACTCTGTTCTGCTAATGGAGTGTTGATTGGTTCTACCAATGGAGGAGTATTCCCAACATTTAGATCAGCGTTTCTAATCCATTGTTTTGAGAATTCTTGTTTTACCTCTTCAACTTTTTCTTTCCCTTTGAAGCTAGAACTTTTTTTGTTTGTTGGTGATCCTTTACTTCTACAGAATTTTGCAATATGTCCAATTTTGTTGCATGCATAGCAAGTCACAATATTCTTCTGAATAGCTTTCCCATAACCTATGCCAGTTTGTGTTCTACATTGATTAGATAGGTGTCCAAATCTTCCACAAACATAACATCTCACATTCATTCTGCAATTTTCAGAGTTGTGACCAACTTTGTTGCATTTTGAACATTGACCGGTGGTTGTGTTGATATTCTGATAATTTCTAGATCTACATTCATTTTCTCTATGACCATACTTATTACAGTTAAAGCATTTTCCATTGAATTTATAAGCATTAGGTTGTCTTACCGGTTTGATATGATCCCGAGTATTTGCAGTACCGGAGCTTTCACCAACTTCAAAGCCAATTCCAGAAGTGTCACCTTTAGGTTTTTGATTCTTCAGTAAGTTACCAAGTTCCTCTGAGCTTTTCTTGAATTTTTCTTTATGTTGATTTGTAGTATCCAGTTCTCTTTCTAAGACTTCTTTCTGCCTCATCAGTTCATTGGAGTCATTCTGAGTGTGCATCAAATCTATCTTCAATAAATCATTTTCATAGCTAAGTCTTGTGTTTTCATTTGCTGCATCATTTAGTCTTCTAGTCAAATCTTCTTCATTCTTCTTTCTATCTTCAATTTCTTTACAAAATCTCATAGTCATATCTTGCATCTCATTCTTCATTGTTATGTTCTCCAATTTTAACTTGCTTATCTGATCATTAAGTGATTCCTTTTCATCATTCTCATTTTGCATAGTTTCACAAAATTCTCTTCTCTTGTTTCTTGAAATTGTAAGATTTTCTTGAAGTGCTTGAATAATATCCTGAACTGCCTTTAGATCATCTTCTAGTTTGATATTTTTCAATTTCTCTTCATCATAGTCTGAAAGAGCTACTTCAAGTTGTTTCATCAGATTTTCCATATCTACCGGTGTTAAGATCTTCCTCAAGTTGTTAGGCTTCTGAAAATAGAGGACCAGGCTCTGATACCAATTGTTAGGATTCCCAAAGATATTGAGAGGGGGGGTGAATCGGTATCTAATCGGTAATTAGAATTTCTTAACTTAAAACATGTAGAACATATTATAACAATGTACCGGTATGCAATAAATAATGCAATAAACAGAAATGAAAGCAACCACATAAGAAACACACCATAACATAATGATTTAACGAGGAAATCTAGTGTGGGAAAAACCTCGATGGGATTTGTGACCCACAATATTCACATACTGGCCAATAAGAGAATATTACTTACAAGAGGGGCCTGCACATGCAGGAAGGCCAACTGCCTAGAGCTCACTACTCAATGGGAAGTCTCACTGACTTACAATGAGGATTATACAAATCCAATATCTTGTATTGCTTTACAATAGCATCTATAATTCCAGATCCAGTACCGGTTGCTGCTCTGCTTCTTACATAAACCCTTAACCTATAATTCGCATAATAGGTCTGCCTAATATCTTTTCTTATCTCTTACAAAATGTCTACAATGATCTCTCTTATATATAAGAGTCATTTTACAACTTGCCAAGTTGGCTTACAAAAGATTTTACAATAATAAACAAAATATAGTATAACAAAAATCCTGTCGGCCTCTGTGCCGATGTTAGTGGTCTGAGTGCTGGTGTAGAGTTTGATCTTGCTAGTGCTAGTGTAATGCCTTGTCGGTGCCATAGGATTGTAAGGTTTCCATCAATGACAAAACCTTCAATCACCTACAATGTCTCATTGGAGTGTGCATATGCCAATAGTCTAGTCCTAACAAGGCATATTTGTGAGGCCTTAACTAGTCAAAGGTTTCTATTATGTAGATAGTGAATCTTGTGGGTACTAACTCCCACTGTGGTTTTTCCCTTTTGGCTTTCCACGTATAAATCATTGTGTTATGGTTGGCATGTTTTATGTAGTGTTTACTTATGTGATTGTTTTCCTTGCATGCCTATTGATTTTAAAGTTTTTAAGAGGTGTAATCAGATTTTTAAGGTTTTTGCTTGCATTGATTCACCCCCCGCCTCTTAGTGCCTTATAAGTTTATCAAATCAGTGTTCTACAATCTTTAACTTTATTAAACTATTCTTTCAACCTCTTAATGCATATGAACAAAAGAAAGATGCAAGAACATAAAGCAAATAACCATAACACCAAGGTTTTCATACGTGGGAACCCGGTTAAGGGAAAAACCATGGTGGGGATGAACCCACAATATATTTATACTCTGTAGAAGTATATAAATATTACAATGGGGAATGCACATGCATTTAGACACACTGCGTAGAGCTCACTGCTCAAAAGTGAGAGGTTTACTACCTACAACTCAAATACAAATATTATAGATCATTTGAACTAATGAACAACATCTACAAATGCCAAAGTACAGTTTTGGATACTTCATCTAATACTGCTCTATTTTGTTGCACTATCACTTATCCAAAGCACCAATCTCCAACTTGCGCACGTGGAACTGTGCATAATCAATTATTCCTAACCTTCGCATCATGAAAATGACCAAAAGCATCACTCATATATCTGCAACAAGAAATCATATTGGCTACATGTTGGCTCAAGAACATTCAATTATTTTATGAACCATGTACAAAATGGCGTCAAAATCCGAACTCAAATGCTAATGCGGACCAAAACAATCGAACACACACTACCACATATGTCGGCTAAACATCGTCAATCATAAAAACAATCACCAAAGTCACTCCACTTAATCCGCATAAGGATTTAACATGCTAGTCAGTTGTATTGTGTCAGTCAAACCAAAACCCGATACACCGAATCTTCTAACTCACTCATCAATCATCACTAGAGGCTAAATTTTTTGAATAAGGTACTCCAGACATCTATCAATCTTCCCTTAGCTTTGCCACACAAAATGTTAACCTGAAAAGAAATCCAAACCAAAATACTAAACACTGTCAGATGCTATGTTCTAAGCTTGCCGAACATAAACCAATATGGTATGAGAAAATCATTCACTGCAGATGGGTACTGTAGTGTCGTAAATTGTATGCACTTGCTAAGGCAATACAATTTCACACCTAGTTTAGCACCCGCCTTGGCGCGGTTTGCATTTTGCATTGCATTTCCCCTTTAGCACTTAATTAATCAAATTAATTAGGTCTAAGGTCCTATTTCATCATCCTTCACATCATAAAGTCGGGCCCTTTCATTAAAGTGTGCCCCTTTTCATGTTATTCCTCCAATACATCAACTAATCAAAAACCCTAATTAAGTCCTATTTTGAACTTGGGGGCTTGATTTCGGGGGTCAAAACATCTCGAAATCACCTGTAACTTCGGGATTCTCTCTAAAATCATCATATCCGACGGCCCTGAAAATTTGGTGAAAAGTTGTCGAGACCGTGGCGCCCAGAATGCACACGGTCCCGGACATTTTTCTCGAAATTTTAGGAGCACGATCGAATCATAAAATAAAGCTTAACCCCAAGAAATTGGCGGGATATTCAATCTCTACGTCGGCCAAAAGACGGAATTGCCACCTAGGGTTTCATACATAAGATCTCTCTTTCTTCATTTGAAGGGATCGGAATTTTGTTTTCATGAACCTCATATGCAGAGAAAGAGAAGATCTTTGAAGACTTCAACAACATTCAACATCCCTCTATCAAGAATTTATCAAATCCATTCATCCATTTAGGGCTTGGAAGACATTGAAGAACAATAGGAGATTACCGACTGAAGATTGGCTTGTACCTCTCCCTTGGGGGTTGGGTATGATTTCATGTTGTTTTCATGTCTTTGCATAAGCTTCAATATCTCATTTATTCATGCTTTAGATCACTTTGCATCTTGATTTAGAGCATTTACATTATCATTTACAAGCAATTAGGGTTTACTTTCTAGGTTGCTCTAGTTTGCTTACTTGCATTTTAGATCTTGCACACACACAAGGTCTGCACACACATTACTTTTACAATACAACGTGGCTATTCGTGGAGGTGGAAATCACCGAAGTGGGGGTTTGACTAAGGAAAAACCCTATATAGCCACCCAAACACCTTTTTCAGATACAAGTGCAGGTTTCAGGACTCGGACGACGCCGCAGGTTGCAGATCCGGGAAAAACAGGTCGAGACAGCACCCCACACCAAATTGCAAAGCAAAATACCAGGATAGGGGCGTGGGGCACCCTGGTCCTACCAGGACAGGGGCGCTGGGCGCCCTGGTCCCTGGGACAGAGGTGCTGGGCGCCCTGGTCCTCCTGACAGACAGCATTTCAAACAGTTTTCCAGAGTGCAAAACAACAGTTTCAGGTGCAGTTCCAGGACAAAATCAGGACAGTGGCGCCCGCGCCCCCGTCCCGAATATTTTTAGTCAAATTTTGACTCCGGGTACGCATCTGCATTCTTGTTTTATCCTTGTGCTTACAGCTTTCCATTGTTTAAGTTCAATTCTACAATCTTGTTGTTAGCTCATACTTGCATTTTAGGGTTAGGAATTGAACTTGCATAATCTTACCTTTCAATTACAACAAAGGAATAGAAATCCTAATAGGTAGCCCATGGCTCTCTCTTTCACAAAAAGAAGTAGCCAATTGTGTGATACCTCTAGGCTCTTTCGTATTCCGTAATGTGTGTCAAAAGGTAGGATTAGGGCATGATAACCTAGTCTCGCTTTTTCCCCCACACATTTTGGTGAACCCGACATGAAGCTATCATTGCTTCCTCTTGCATTGCATTTGTTAGATCTAGATCTAGATTTAGTGTGTTTTCATTTCATTTTCATTAAAAAAAAAAAAAAGAGAGTGTGTTCCTTCGCATTGTGTGTTTAAATTTCATGCAACTTTTATTTCAAAATGTCAGACTTTTATTTGCAAAATGTTCATGCTTATGATGATTATTATGAGTATAGCCAAGATGAATTAGATGAAGCTTTAGATGAGTTTTTGAACCCTAAAGATACCAAACCTTCATTTTACCAAAAACTCATAAACCTTGTTACTATGCCATTTCATTGTGATGAGAAAGATAAGTTGAATGATCCCTCTCAAGGGTACATTCCTATCAACTCTTCCACTAAATCTAGTAACATGGTTGTTTTCAACAATCCCCTCTATGAAGAGATATCTCCTTTTGAACCAAAAGATAAACCTTTTGATAGCTATGATCATACTTTGTTGGATGATGCTCTTGATGACTTTGTGGCTTTATCAAAATCTTTAAACAAGAACAAGACTTCTAAATTGGTTAACATGATAAACTTGAATGAGCATAAAAAGCCTCTCTTTGAAGTCCAAGGTGCTTATCCTTCTCCCACCTTTCAAGTTCCTAAATCACCTCTCCTTACTGTCCAAGGAGGGTATGATCATGATTCCTTTCGTACTCTGAATAAACCACTCATCACGGTGCAAGGAAGAAAACCTATAAGTCCTTATAGTTATGCCAAGCAAATAACTAGAGAGAGTTATCATGCGGTTGCCCATACTTATCATACCAGAAATAATAGGCAGCCTAGTCCTCCTCCTGTTATTCCAGTTTCTCTTCTGAATCCTCAACCAATTCTTCCACAAGCTCCACATATTTCACAAGTTCTTAGTAAGGAATATGATCTCATAGAACAACTTAAAGTTACCCCTGCTAAGATATCCCTTTGGGATTTGATTCAAACTTCTTCCGCTCATCATGGAATGTTACAAGATGCCTTGAAAGATTTGAATGTTCCTCCACCGAATACATCTAGTAATATAGCATCTTTGGTTAACTCTGTGATGAATCCTAAAGCTCAAATTGTGTTTACCCAAGATGAGTTGCCTACTAGTGAAATTCAACATCAATATGATCCCTTGATGATTGTGGTTATCATGAAAGACACTGCTATAAGACGAACACTAGTAGATAATGGCTCTGGTCTTAATGTGTGTAGCATTAATCTTTTGCATAAGATGAATGTGGATACATCCCTAATTGAGCCGGACTCTCGTCCTATTCGAGGCTTTGATAATGTGGCTAAAACTTCATTAGGTACTATCACCTTACCCATCACAGTGGGGCCTGTTACTTTGCCTAATCCTATCCATGTTATGTCGGGAAATCTAACAGACAACTTGTTATTAGGGAGACCTTGGATTCACAATATGCAAGCTGTCCCCTCTACATTGCACAAACAAGTTAAGTTTATCTATAACAATAAGACATATACCTTGATAGGTGATACTAATTTCCAAGCTTGTTTACAAACATCTACTTCCAAAGGGGGTTCTTCTAAGCCGTCCTCGTCTAGTGATGACTCTTTAAACAAGATACCTATCGATGAATCCTCGCCCTCGGATGATCAAAATTCTTTGGATGAGTCTGGAGCTCTTGAAGAAGACTCTTCTCGACTTGAAACTACACATAAGAAGGATTTTGATCCTGAGAGGGTTCTCGTAGAAGACGATTGGGGATCCCTTGATTTTAATCCCACCTTTGTAGGTGAATATAAGGTTCCTTCTAGAGAGCTTAAAGTTGAAAAGAAGGAAGAAGCTAAAAATCGATCAACACTACCTGAACCTATGAGTAATAACTTCGTGGCCGCTTCTCAAACATCTTCTCCTTGCACCTCTAATTCTGAAGAGTTTGACTCTTTGTCTTATGAAAAACCACCTTCTCTTTCTGAAATGGCTGATCGTTATGGTCGTGGTTTTCGCATTTTTGCTAAGCATGGGTATCATGGAAATGGTTGTGGCACTCATGAACAAGGGATAAAAGTTCCTCTAGAGAATAATCTTCACAATTATGCCTTTGGACTTGGCTATAATCCCTGCAAGCGCACTAAAGCTTCTAAGAGACCATGTATTAGTGTTAATGCTATTTCTACATCTCTATCAATGCAACACCCCGAGTATATTGATGAGGATCCTTCATGTGCCTATGCTTTGGATGTTTTTCCTACCGATGATGCTTTAGCTAAGTTTTTAGGAGCATATGATACTCTTCCTCATTATCATCACAATAGGGGACTCCCTTATTGTTTGAACACTGAAGCCTATTTTGGAAAAGAGATTGATAATGATGAGATTGTGAAAGAATTCCCTCAGTTAAAGGATACTCCTCAACAAAGTAATCTTCTCATAAGTGACACCACTGATGTTAAGATGGATCCTTGCAATGAAGAAAAAATTATTAAAATTGGAAAATGTTTGGATGAAGAGGAACAAAAACAATATGAAGATTTATTGCATGAATTCCCCGAGATCTTTGCTTGGACATACTCTGACATGCCAGGAATAGATCCTAAGATTGTTACTCATAACATTGTCTTAGTTCCTGATGCTAAGCCCATGAAACAAAAGATTCGAAAAATGAATCCTAAGGTGGCTCTGCTTGTTAAGGCTGAGATTGAAAAATTATTGGAGGCTGGATTTATCCGCCCTATTGATTATTCCCTGTGGATTTCAAATATTGTCGCTATGGCCAAACCAGATAATAAAATAAGAATGTGTACCGATTTCTGAGATTTAAATAAGGCTTCTTTAAAAGATGATTTCCCTCTTCCAAACATTGACATGATAGTTGATTCTACGGCAGGACATGCCTTGTTATCCTTCATGGATGGTTTTTCAAGATACAATCAAATTTACATTAACCCTCAAGATCAATTCAAAACTACTTTCACCACTCCTTGGGGTACGTTTTGTTGGATAATGATGCCTTTTGGACTTAAAAATGCCGGTGCAACTTATCAATGAGCAATGACCCTTATCTTTCATGATTATATGCATAAGATTTTAGAGGATTATGTTGATGATATTTTGGCCAAATCCATTCTCCGCATAGATCATATTAAAATCCTTCGTCAAATCTTTGAAAGAATTCGTAAATATCACATGCGCTTGAATCCCCGAAAATGTGTTTTTGGTGTGGATAGTGGAAAACTATTAGGATTCATAGTCTCGCATTGTGGGATTGAGGTGGATACTAAGAAAATAGATGCTATTGTCAACATGCCACCCCCTAGAAATGTGTCTCAACTCAAAAGCTTACAAGGAAAGATTCAAGCTATTCGTAGGTTTGTATCTCAACTTGCGGATCGCACTTTTCCTTTTACTCAGCTTCTCAAAAAGAATATCACTTTTCAATGGAATGAAGATTGTCAGCAAGCATTTGAAGATTTAAAAGTGTATCTGGCTAATCCTCCTATCCTTCGACCGACCGAACCTTCTCAACCCTTCCTTCTTTATACAGCTGCTTCCTCTCATGCTCTTGCAACATTATTGGCACAACATGATAAAGATGGTAAGGAGTGTCCGATTTATTATATAAGTCGTACCTTACTCGATTATGAGACCCGATATTCTGTGATAGAAAGACAATGCTTGGCCTTGGTGTTTGCGACTCAGAAATTGAGACATTATCTCTTAAATTCAGAAGTCCACGTCATGGTAAAGTTTGATCTTTTGAAGCATCTTTTCTCTAAAACTGATTTATCAGGATACCTAGCTAAGTGGGTTATGATGTTAACTAAATTTGACCTTAAATTTGTTTCACAAAGAGCAATTAAAGGGCAAGCGTTGACCGATCACCTAGTGGAGGCCCCTTCACCTTTCTCCTTCCCTAACCCTGAGTCTTTTCCTGATGACTTCATTCTTTGTACAGAGAAAGATGAAACTTGGGAGTTATACTTTGACGGCTCTAAGTGTCGCACAGGATCGGGGGCAGGTGTTGTTCTGATTTCGCCTACAAAGAAGTCTATTCCCTTATCTTATCATCTCAATTTCCTATGTACCAATAACATCGCTGAGTATGAGGCTCTTATAGCAGGAATAAAGGCAGCCTTAGCTCTGAATATAAAACACATACATATTTTTGGAGACTCTCAATTGATTATAAGACAAGTAACAGGACTATATCAAGCGAAACAAGACAAATTATCACAATATAAAGACCTTGCTATCTCTTTGTTACAAAAATTTGATTCTTACACCATGGAACCTATTCCTCGAAAAGATAATCGACATGCGGATGCAATGGCATGTGTGGCTTCTCTTGTATCTTTAGAGGACCCTGTGGTTGATCTTAAATTTGTTATTCACAACCTTATTTCTCCAGCTATTGTAGATGATTCTAGCTTAGTTACATGTTGTGACTTTATTGATTCAGATGAATGGTACTCACATATCGTAAGATACTTGACTGATGGTACCTTTCCTGATTCCGCTAATAGGAACACTAGGGCTAGAGTTCGCAAGCTGTCCGCTAGATATATCATTCTTTCTAATGTTCTTTACCAAAGGGGTTATAACGGTCTTCTCCTTCGTTGTCTTAACAAATCGGAAATCCCTATTGCCCTTGAAGAGGCCCATTTAGGTGCCTGTGGGGGGCATTTTGGAGGCAAATCCTTGGTTCAAAGAGTGCTTCGCATGGGATATTATTGGCAGACTATGCAGCAGGATATTATTGACACATATTTCTCTTCCCTATCATCGATGTAGTACTTGATTAAATATTTTAATTCACACATGTATCAATTTAATCATGGAGCATTGAGAAATCAATCACATGGAAATTAAATTCAGAACATACACGTACATCTACCAAATGTATTAATTTTAAACAAAATACACATTGTTTTTAGACATTAAAGATAACACGTTTGAGACAAAGAAGCATGTATATATATATAGATATATGTGGATCAGTATACAAAGGTAGGTCACTACACATCCAAAATGTGACCTACCCTACATCATAAGATCATCTCCTATCCCTAGGGCTGGTGGCTGGAGAGTGACGACTAGAAGCTCCCTCCTGATCCGGCCGTGCAGGTGGACCCATAGGGGTATACCATGATATAGATCGTGAATGGCTCCGAGAGGAACTCCTATGATCCCTATCCATAAGGATCGCGTGATACGAGGTAGCTTCGGCCTGAGCTGCTACTAGATCACGCTATGCCCGTTGAAGGTCCTCTGATAGAGCTCGCTCTCTCTCCCTCCATATCTCTACCTGTACTCGAAATGGAGAAAATAAATCATCATGCCGACGGGCGTTCCCTTGAGGTCTATAAGCAACCTATGAGGAACTAGGGATCTGCGCCGTCATGGAGATATCTGTCACTGCTTGCTGGATCAGAGAATGCCACTCCTGCACATTAGCTGTAGCAGTAGAACAGATCATGTATTAGTACCATTTTATATCATCAAAACATCAATCAATCAATTTAAACCTACTATACCTGGATCTCCCTCATGCCAGTAGGGATCGTGATATGGTAGCATTTGTGACTGGGAACTACTAGGCTCCCCACGCTCAAATAATCTGTGCACGATGGGTGTAGGCTGGCCCGTACTAGAAACAGGTCTCCGTATCGCGTCATGTTCCCCCTTTTGGGGAATAAGAGGAGGATCCAGTGGCTCGTCGTCGATCACGGCCTGTCGCAAGATCTCAATCCTCGTGGGACGCTTCGGTCGTCGTGAAGGCATGATGATGGCTATGTGGGCTCCGCTGCAATAAACAATATTCAAAAATCAACAAAGTGACAAATGCAAATGTCACTTTCAAGGTATATACTTTCATTCCTTTACCTTTACTTTCAAAACCCTAATTTTCCTCTTTCACTCATTTCATCATAACTTGAGTTTGGGAGATGCGATTTTTGAACCGTTTGTTGCGTAGGAATAGTATTTTCATTCCCCTACTCTCGAGATGTTCCAAAAAGTGCTCTGATGAAGCCTTTTTCAGTGAACATCCCTCATCAATACTCTCTTACACAATTTGTCGTAAGTAAACATGCTACCCTGTTTCACCTCCCTAATAAGCAAGTCGAAACAGGGGGGGGCATATAGCTACTCACAAATTTCATCACTTTCCTTAGTAAGCATTAGGTGATTTTGTGATCTAACGTGTGTTTTGTACAGTGCGGTTCCTAACTGTGTACTGCAGATACCGCTGGGGGCTTCGTCCGACAACTTATGGATATATCCTTTTTCAAATGATGTTTACTTTCTGTACTTTAGCTTGCATATGCACGTAGTACTCATATGACCGCTAAGGTGGGGGCTAAATGTAGCGTCGTAAATTGTATGCACTTGTTAAGGCAATACAATTTCACACCTAGTTTAGCACCCGCCTTGGCGCGGTTTGCATTTTGCATTGCATTTCCCCTTTAGCACTTAATTAATCAAATTAATTAGGTCTAAGGTCCTATTTCATCATCCTTCACATCATAAAGTCGGGCCCTTTCGTTAAAGTGTGCCCCTTTTCATGTTATTCCTCCAATACATCATCTAATCAAAAACCCTAATTAAGTCCTATTTTGAACTTGGGGGCTTGATTTCGGGGGTCAAAACATCTCAAAATCACCTGTAACTTCGGGATTCTCTCTAAAATCATCATATCCGACAGCCCTGAAAATTTGGTGAAAAGTTGTCGGGACCGTGGTGCCCGGAGTGCACACGGTCCCGAACATTTTTCCTGAAATTTTAGGAGCACGATCCAATCATAAAATAAAGCTTAACCCCAAGAAATTGGTGGGATATTCAATCTCTAGGTCGGCCAAAAGACGAAATTGCGACCTAGGGTTTCATACATAAGAGCTCTCTTTCTTCATTTGAAGGGATCAGAATTTTGTTTTCATGAACCTCATATGCAGTGAAAGAGCAGATCTTTGAAGACTTCAACAACATTCAACATCCCTCTATCAAGCATTTATCAAATCCATTCATCCATTTAGGGCTTGGAAGACATTGAAGAACAATAGGAGATTACCGACTGAAGATTGGCTTGTACCTCTCCCTTGGGGGTTGGGTATGATTTCATGTTGTTTTCATGTCTTTGCATAAGCTTCAATATCTCATTCATTCATGCTTTAGATCACTTTGCATCTTGATTTAGAGCATTTACATTATCATTTACAAGCAATTAGGGTTTACTTTCTAGGTTGCTCTAGTTTGCTTACTTGCATTTTAGATCTTGCACACACACAAGGTCTACACACACATTACTTTTACAATACAACTTGGCTATTAGTGGAGGTGGAAATCACCGAAGTGGGGGTTTGACTAAGGCAAAACCCTATATAGCCGCCCAAACACCTTTTTCAGATACAAGTGTAGGTTTCGGGACTCGGACGACTCCGCAGGTTGCAGATCCGGGAAAAGCAGGTTGAGACAGCACCCCACACCAAATTGCAGAGCAAAATACCAGGACAGGGGCGTGGGGCGCCCTGGTCCTGCCAGGACAGGGGCACTGGGCGCCCTGGTCCCTGGGATAGAGGCGCTGGGCGCCCTGGTCCTCCTGACAGACAGCATTTCAGATAGCTTTCCAGATTGCAAAACAGCAGTTTCAGGTGCAGTTCCGGGACAGAATCAGGACAGTGGCGCCCGCACCCCCGTCCCGAACATTTTTAGTCAAATTTTGACTCCGGGTATGCATCTACATTCTTGTTTTACCCTTGTGCTTACAACTTTCCATTGTTTAAGTTCACTTCTGCAATCTTGTTGTTAGCTCATACTTGCATTTTAGGGTTAGGAATTGAACTTGCATAATCTTACCTTTCAATTACAACAAAGGAATAGAAATCCTAATAGGGAGCCCGTGGCTCTCTCTTTCACAAAAAGAAGTAGCCAATTGTGTGATACCTCTAGGCTCTTTCGTATTCCGTAATGTGTGTCAAAAGGTAGGATTAGGGCATGATAACCTAGTCTTGCTTTTTCCCCCACATAGGTACACTGATTTGGGTTGCCATCAATGACAACACCAGATCACCTGTGCAGTGTCTCTTGCCAACAATAAGGTCATATTTTAGGGGTCTAGAAAGGAAGCTCCAAAAGATTGGTTGTAGAAGGTACAAGGATTAATAACACTTTTTACTATGTGAAGGACAATCATGGAGACATTTTTTTAATGGCATAAGTTTGTAATGACTGAGACTATCCCTACTTCTATAAAATATATGGATGCCTCGAAAGATGAATGTTGGGAAAAGATAGGAGAAGAAGAGTTGAATCTAGTGGAGGAAATCCTAATAGTGAAACCAGTACCTAACTCGGTAGACAAGAATGGGGCAAAAGACAAGTTTGGAAAAAATGGGGCAAAATGGTTGGAAAGGAATAAATGGATTTATCGAGATAAAAAAATTAATGAATCACCAACTTTGGATGTGGATTATTAGTGGTTTGCAAGAAACCTTGTCTACTAAATGTGATATATTTGCCCATGTAGATCCTAGTGATGTGATTGTTATTCAACGGTTGGTTTTGGATGACTGTGGGAAGCATCTGCCATCATCTAGGAGGAGTCGTCAGGCCAAGTGTCAGGTCCTTTGGAAGGGTTGTTGGTCGCCCTCTCCTCATGATGTGATAAAGATAAATATTGGTAGCTCTTCGAGAGGCAATGACTCGGCATTTGGCCTTAGTGGTCAAGCAAATTGTGTGACTATGTAGTTCTTTGGACTCTGTTACTTTATTTCACATCCCTCGATAATGGAATAAGGTAGTAGACTATCTAGTGAAATGGGCTTTTGAGCAAAGGGGCACATGAGGTGTTGGGGACTAGGGACTCTTGTCCTCATAGTACTCTCAGAATTTGGAAGAAATAGTTATGGAGGATTTGAGGGTCTATTTGGGTGTTTCTGGAAAAGATTTGATCGATTGATTGTCTTGTTGCTTTGTCTGTTGTTGGCATCGTTGACATCTTCTACTTTGTTATGTTGTTTGTTGGTCACTGAACTTTTACCCCTTTTAAAAAAAACCTTAAAGAAGTAAAATAACACTAAATAAATAATGTAAATATAGAATAATAATTGTATAGCAAAAAAAAAGAATGATATTAGCATAATGTAATAGTTTAAATTTAGTGTTGTTGCTCTTGTTACCAACATTCTATAAAGATGATAAATGTTTATGTTACAATGAGATCAAAAATAACGTTTTAAAAAAAACCTTTAGATAAATATAATAATAGAAGATTAATATCTCTTCTTTTTTATATAGATTTATTGAATAAATCTATGAACTAAACAAATTAAATTACACACTAAATACACCTGATTTGGAGTTCTTTCATCCTATTAAAAAAAGACAATATTCTCAAACAATGCCCGAGTAGAAGTGTAAAATTAAAGAGTATGTCACTTTTACCCCCTTCCACCGTGTAAACTCTGACCACGTTTCCTTTCCGTGGTTCCAAGGCAAAGATTACTTCTTGGAGTGTTAAGTGATCGGAATAAATGAGTGTCCCCTGCATATCTTTACTACAAAGGAACTTTTCTTATCTAATGAATGCTACACATCTACCTACTCACTCTTAGTCATTAGCTTTCACTGTTCTGGATATATCACTCCAATTAAATAATGATTAATCGGCTAACCCAAGAAAAGCTTTTCCAGGTGTAAACTTGCAACACCAACAACCCCTGTGCCGCCGGTAAACCTCTTTTGACTTTACCGGCGGCTTCTCCGGATTGAACGGCTCGGAACGGCTTAAATGCCTACACGTAGGTTCCCCTCCCGCAAGGTAAGGGCAACGCACTAAATGGGTTTTATACGATTTGTCAAACCTATTCATCTCACCCATCTAATTTCAGTGAAAGCTGGCCACTGGATAACCGATACATTGACCTGTATGAAGGGTTAGCATTAGGGTTCAATGAATGAATGTATCATGGAATTTTAAGATTATCCAGTATCTGTGTAGAGAAAATTGAAGTAGTCTGTGTGAAGTAAGGCATGTGAAGAATACTAAGATGAACAGAAAGGAGACATTACAACTTCAAGCAGCTGTTCCAATGTCTACATGAATAATTAGATAATGGGTTGCCGTGATTCTTGACGTGCTTTCCTTGGTTTTTTCTAAGATACTACAAACTGCAATTCAACCCTACTAATTTTTCGAGGTTACTGAAAGTTTGTCAACACTACTGGGTTGGTTGTAAATTCTCTGTTGAAGGGTAGGTATCAAATACACATTTTTAAGTACTGGAATGCATTATAGTAATTGCAAGCGCAGTTTTATGGTTCGCAGGGGTGCCTTTGGAGGGCAATGTCTATTCAGTTCCTAAGATGCACCGGTATGCAGGTATGGAGTTATATATATATAAAACATGTAATGTATGGGTAACATGTAATGTATGCATAGGATGTGGTAGACGTTGCGATGCAGTTATATGTATGTGTAACATGTAATGTATTGTATGCATAAGATGTCGGTGCATCATAGGGGCTGGATAGACGTTGTCCCTTTGGAGAGAGCTAGTTTTATTTTCTTTTTCAATTATTAATGTTTTTTAATTAGAATGCTTTCTTCAAAATCATTTTTCTCCTAATAATTGATATCACTTTTTTCTTTGGTAAGCTATTAAATCTAAGAAATAGTATACTTATATTTCTACCTCACTAAATTATTAGTGTAAAGAATCACAAGTCAATAATGAAAGGAATCTAAAGAGAAGAACAATCATATTAAACATCAATATGTTTAATTTGTATATGAAATGTCAATTTATTAAAATTAAAAAATACCTATTAATGGATGTATTTCTATTCACATTTATTTCCCATTATAAACCAATATATCTTTGTATATGCATTGAGTTTTGCTAAAATTATATAGTGGCATTGTTACAAATGTCATAAATATTGATATAAGTAGCACTATTACAAGTGTCACAAGTATTGATGTTAGTAGAGAGATGTAAGTTTCCATTACCACTGCAAATAATATTGTAAGTGGTCCATTACAAGTTCTCTAAAGAACTACTATATTAGTGCATTACAAGTCCTCCAAAATATTTCCTAGATAGTAAATATAATACTTTGAAGCCCAACAAATATTTGAAGACTCTCTTCACAACAACTCAAAATTTTTTTTTTGAATTGAACATATATCTAATCAATCCCCCCATTTCCTAGATGATGTCTAATATAGTTCAAATCAGAACATATATAAGCATATAAGTGTTATTCATATAGGTGAAATGGCTTGTATTCTTTATGGTATATGGTATCGAAGGACAATGTATAGTTAAAAACTTTATTCCCACAAGAAAGGGAAAACCCATGGATTTTGTAATCCTATATACTAAACCACTACAAAATGCAGTTAGCATTCTTATTCTAACTAATCCAAAAATAAAAATTCTCTCTATCCTTCTTTATCTCTAAGATAAACTAAGCTACTCCAAATCCTCCATGTCAAATTATAAAGAAATATATAATTTAATACCCTTGGCAATTTATTGACTATTACTAAAATAAAATATCATCAAAATAAATATAAATAATAGTAGATTGACCATCATCATGTTTGAACTATACATAATGATCTAACTTAACTCTTATAATTCTCAACTTTAAAATATATGAATCAAATTTCTTATACCACATCCTAGAAGATTGTTGTAGACCAATATTTCATTAACTTGCAAACCAAGTCATCTTTACCCTTTACCCTAAATTATTTTGGAACTTATGTTATACATCTCTCCACCTCCAAATCTCCATAAAAGAAAATTGCATCTTAACATCTATGTAATCCACCTCAAGGTAAAAAATCTAATTGATATAAGCTTCCAAGGGGGAATTAACCTCAAGCTACTAACCCTATCATGTAACAATTAATATTTTTATTTAAATTAAACTTCTTCATATTGAATTTGGAGAAAATTTATTATTATATAATATCCACCTTGATCCAATAATATATAGTTCAAATAGAAGAAAAAAACCAAAAAAAAGAAATTTACCAAATATATGAACTTAAAACCATGAACTAGTATTTGAACCAAACGATTTGAATCCAATCCATATGCTCCTCTCTAAAAATAACTCCTCAATAATTAGAATGTAACTTCTTGATTGACCAATTGACCCAAAGGCCAAGAGGGGTCCAATTAAATCCCAAGCATTCTGTGTAAGTGCAATAATTACTCTTACATGATGATGAAATCAAATATAGTAGATCATCCTCCTATTAAGTAGTGTAACACAATTTTCACCTATTATATGAACAAGTGCAAATTTCGATTTAGTGATTCAAGACTCTAGCTATGGACATGATACATGTAGTTAGATAAACTAGATAGAAAAGATATGATATTTGATAAGTAATTCAAATTTTAGATTATTTTAGGAAAAGGAAGCTTGTGAAACAGATGTATACTCTTGGACAAGCTTAAACTGAAAATAGAATACAAACATGTAGAGAAACAAACTAGAGCAGAAGCCTATAAATTGAAGCACAGTCTTTTCTTACCTCTAGGCTCTGATACCATGCAAAGAAAACATGGTTGCAATGGAGAAACTCATAAAAATGAGCTCTAAGATTGTATTCTGATTTAGTCAATTTATAAGCACATACATAATAAATTTTATGAGAACTGTAGCAAGAGATTAGCTACAACATTTATGGTGGACAGGTGAAACATGAATAATTTGGAGAGGTTTAAGATGGAGTGAGACAGCTGGGTCGGTGTATGGTCTGCTGAAGGCTGTGTGAGGGGTCCTCCTCATTTGTATGGACAGCCAAGTAGATAATTAGTTTATTATTTCTAACATAAATAACACATTTTAAGCTTTAATTTATTTAGATGATTCATCTAAAACGACACTAATTTCTTTGATAAGATCCATCTAACAAACCAAAACTTAAAATATATTGCTTAAGCGAAATCCCTATCAACTCAGATCCAATATATGAATTTCAGAACATTTATATCAACCTTTATAGCGTACCCTTTGAAATTATAGGTAAATTGATCATGTAAAGTGAATGACCTTCAAATATTTGTTTGTGTTGCCACCATGATTATTGTTGGGATGACACATAGTTGTTACAGACGTATGTTGTGATATAGTTGGCCTGTATAACCCTATTAATGGTGGGAACTGGTTGTAGTTTTACAAAGTGATCCTATCACTCACTATCCAGAATATGCTATGATTGAACAGTAGTTTAAAATTGACATATATTCAAATGCTTTCTCAATTTCGTACCCTTTATAAAGCCTTTTCATAGATCACTTGGGATCTATTTTGTACGGCAAACATTTTTTTTTTTACATGGACTGCTCAATATGTTAGTCGGCACTTGTATTTGATTTTATGCACTCTTATTATTTGGACAAATCCTACAAGACATTTCTTCTAGAAGATTTCTGAAGTCTTCTTATATCTCATATGAATATTGTTACTCTTTCATTCTTGTTTGTATTGAATTTTCCTTTGTTTGTGTTGAGTGCTGATCTCAAGGACCGGAAAATACCAAAGAAAATTTGTGGAAGAGAAGTTGTACTTGTTCCAACAAAATGAATGCATATGTTAGGCAAGAGAACCGTAATAACGTGATATTCATAGCCTTTTCTAGTACTTAAAGTACCTATGCCTTCCATCAAACAGACACTAAATTTGGTGTGTGCAAAAGCAATGAGTGTAATCATTATTTGGAGTACACGCTGGATTCAACAAAGGAGATCTGTGAATCAGCCTTCTTTATACAGAGGTTCTATTTACGATATCCATTTCAAATTATAGGTTTGTAAGATTAAAAGAGTCGAAGATTGAAAGGTATCTATTCTATCAAATCTGTTAAAGATAATATTCTAGTCTCATTTGTTATGATGTTGGAATCTCACACTTAGAAGGACTTTATCTCTGGTGGGTTCATTAAGAATTATTCAACTTTACCAACAGACTGGAAATATATTGTCATAAATTATTTTAAGTCTTAAATAATTGAATTTGATATATAAAATGGTATACAATATAGTATATTTATTTTGAATATGTGACCTAAATTTATTCTATTGATAAAACTAAAAAGTATTGGAACATTAGCAAACAACTTAAGTTTTAAGTTTGAATGATTCACAAGCAAAGCCTAGGCCTCTGTCGTCTTTTTTGGTCTATAATCTGCGTTCTCTTGTTTGCTGTCTTTTTGTTTAGCTGCGCTGTAATGTTTATCTTTTGATCTTCTGACTGTATTGGGTTTCAGGGGCCCATCAAAACCTGTTTTCCCATATTCAAAAACAATAATACAAAAAAATGAACAGTTAGAATTTATATCTTATTAACTGTAAATTATTTTATATATTATGTAGTAATGTATACAAAATCATTAAATTTGGAAATATCTACAAGTAATAGAAACCATATGAGTGATGTACTAGATATATAATTTGTTTTCAAATTATATTAATTGTATTCACATGGAAGAAGCTAAAATAAATTATTAAAATTAATAAGTAGTATGAAGACACTGCTTTGGTTTAGGTTGTGTGAATTTGTGATTTAGCTTTAATATGGTCTACACGTTTTTGTTTGACCTTTCTTTCTTTTGTGGACGATAATTTTAGAGTTTTCATATTAATAACTTTTTCATTTCAGTTTATTTAGGGATGGATTGAGATCATAACTATAATTCTTATTTTCTTTTTATGAGTTTAATTCCAAATAACAATAAATATGACATCTTAAAAATTCCAAAAATTATTTTTAAAATCTATGATAAACTTATGATACTAATACTATTCTAGATGTTTCTATTTAAATAAATTTTAATTATGCATGCTAATGATATGAGATCTATAGCATAACCATTTATTATGTTAATCATATACCCTTAGACTAATTGTTGACCATCTAGTTTAAGCATACTTGGGAACCCCATGATATGTACCTCCTTAAGTTTTGCCACCTTACTTTGTCTTTTGTTTTCTTTTAAATACTCCCACAAGATGTATATGCATTTCTTACTTTTGCTAGTTGCTAATTCATGTGAAACACCATTTTGGTGGCTTTCCCAGATTATACCATCCACCTACTAGGGTGCTCTCTCTATCATGAGCTAAAAAGGTCTATTTTGCATAACTACACTAATATGTTTGCATTGAGGAAAACCTTTCTTTAGATCTCAAAAGGTCAATAGAGATTAAAGTATGTACCCTTCACCTTTTTGCATATAAAGGTGACTTATATTGAACCTCCCAAATAGTTATTTTATGTGTCAACCTCATTAGCATAAATTTAGGTGTTGTTCTTTGATGCTACACGTGGTTCTTAATATTTCACTTAAAACCCCAATAGCCATAATTAAGGCCAAGGATTGGAATATTGTGGGAGGGAAGACTCTCTAACTTGTAAATAATATATTCTAGATAGTGAGTTGAACCTACATCCATAGCCCAACAAATATTTCATAAAAATGGTGTAGCACTTCTTATTATGGATCAATTTAATACCACACAATTTTTTAAATCTCAAATCTATAGTTTGTTTTCTAGGAACTCTACCATGAGTTCTCAACTCTCCAAGTGAATGTTGGAATCAAGGAACACTTGGGGGGGGGGGGGGGGGTGGGGGGGTAAATCAGTGTTCTATCGGTTATTAATTTTTTTGACTTAACCTTAAACCACTAGAAGCATAAGCATGAAACCGAAATGCAAAAACACAAAACAATCAACCACAAAATCATAACACTAGGATTTTTGCATGGAAACCCAAATGGGAAAAACCACAATAGGATTTGAACCCACAATATTATTCCACTATGGCCAGTAGAAAAAGAATATTACATGAAGGGGAAAGCACTAGCATTCAAGCACAATATTACATGAAGGGGAATGCACTAGCATTCAAGCACACTGCCTAGAGCTTACAACTCAATTACAATAAGGGCTACAACCCCGGAAGGCTCACTGCCTTACAAATAATTTACAATGATTAATTACAATGAATGAACTCCAAAATAGCATCTAACAATGCCTAGATGAGTTTCGGTTAAATGCAAAACTCTAACTGTATCTCCTCTGCAACCCTGCTCTATTTTTTGTCTCAATTAGGTACCGGGTCAAGAATGTGCATGTGAAACTATGCAAAAGGGGATTCTCAATCACTACTTGCTCATATTACTTCATACCACACATCAAAAAGATATTTTGCACTAGTCTTATATATCTGCAATCACAAAATAGACAATTATCAAGTCGACATGTAGTGTAACATGTAATCATGAGTCGACTTGAACCGAATCATCAAAAACAAAAGCGGATCACCAAAAAGATGATAAAATGATGTCCCTATGTCGGCCCTATCATCCCATGCATGATTAATAACACCACAATCACCGAAAGGCTTCCGGACCAAAAGTTGCTCTGCCCAACCTGAAATATTGGTTAACTGGTTACCAGTTCACATCCATTTATGGTTATCAATATCTATAGATACCAGATAGAATTCCATGAAGAGTTGCCATTAATGACAACCCTTAAACTAATAATCAAGCATCAATATCCATTAGATGAGTGTCAATTGCCAACAATGAACTCATTGCTTAGTTATGGTGATCCACAAAGGATATTCTATGGGGAAATGATTCTTCATCTTATTTGGTGACCATCTCTTACCAAACTATATCCACTTTTTGGTAAAATACTATGATTTTAATTAATAAGGACGACTAACCATATTTCTCTATAAGATACATTCATATAAAAATAATCTCAATTAATGTTTACATTGACTTAAAATAACTTCGCATAAGTGTTAAATTTAATCAATGTGCTAGAAAATTGGGCTAGTTGATGTTATTTACTTAGATGAAGTAAAATTTAATGATTTGTTGCTTCAAGTAGGATTGTAGAAAATATAGGTTCAAACATAATAATTTACCACTTTTCTTGAGGATGGTTATTTAGTATGTCATTTTTCTTTTCCCACATATATTCTCCCATTATTTTCAAGTTAGATACTAATAGTCATGTGCTATCTATATAATAATGCTTGGCATTGATGTTGATATATGCTAGTGTTTTCAATTTTTATGTGCCTAGTGATAGAATAAAAAGAAATGTTTTATTGAGACATAGTTGTCTAATCACTTATATTTATATTTGTCTCACTTGTGGTGGAATAATTTGGTGGATTCACTAATAAATAAAGGAGAACATCTATTAATTTGATACTAGTGCATTAGGTATTGTGAAACTTAATTATATTTTTAAAACTAATATGTAAAGCAAGATTTTGTAATATAAAATGACATGTTAAACCCCTTTTTCAATTGGTATGACTTGTGTTTGAGTCTAGATAGGGTGCTTAAGTAGCTAGATATTATGTTTTTACTCTTAGTAACACATATTCCACCTTTCTATAGTGGGTGTTAGATGAAATTAAATCAAGACATCATCTTGTTTGGTCAATTTCTAATCACTCTTTTACTTATATGGGACATTGAGTCTAGATATATTATCTTATGAGCATTCAACCTTAACCCATATTTATTACTTACTTTTAACTAAAATAAACGATGAAAATTTATAGTTAACTAAACCAACACATTTCTACATTGATTTCATAAACAGCGACCAACAAGATGAAAAGATATGATGACACTACCACCAATAATCTGTGAAGGTTTCCACTAAGTTAGAAGATAGTTTTGAAGATCTTCAACTCCATAAGTTCTGAGTTTCTCAACTTAAGCACGAGCATAATCTCATGGATTTCCATTTAACTAAAGACACTTAGTTTAATATCAAAAATTGAATATTGTATAATTTTGGCACTAAAAATTATCATTATTTTAATGTCCATTCTTGTATAATATTTAAGGGATTATAATTATTCTTTCTAAACTAGATTTGTGTGCCAAATTTCAAGTATTTTATCTAAGACACTAATTTGATGCATAGACATCTATGTAATGTGCTAGAATCCCATGAGTTTTTAAAATTTAAACATTGGTCTCTCACCTAAAAATCTACTATCATCTATTGCAATGCTCATATATCTAAAAAATTGGATTTTACATCTAAATTAACCTTCAATTTCCTCATGAACATTTTGGAAAAATAAAATTTGAACCTCAACCTTCCAACACATGTAAATTTATCTCATTTCTTAATGCTACTAATCAAACCTTCATTGTTGAATCTTGATAAGGCTACATGATATATGATTTTCGTTGACATATCAATACACTTACTTATTTCTCCTTGATATTACTAGTAATATTATTTTAATAAGTTCTTACTCTTGGTTTAATAATATTGTTCTTACTCATTTTGATTATATTTTTTCTAAATTTATCTTAGCAAATCTCTTGGTGACCATCAGATCTCCACTTATCCAATCTCATATGCACACTAAGGTGTGCACACTAAGGTGCGTCTTTTGATAGACTAGGGGTTGACATTTATAGATCTATGCACTTTATTGTTGTTATTAATTTTAGATGCACATAAGCTAAGTGCACATACTCTATAGTCGACATTTTATATTTGATTGTTTATAGAGATTAAATGACTAAAATAGTGTCTTGATCATTCTTGGTAGTCTCCCAAGTACCTTCCCATTCATTTTTATTGTCCTAGCTACAATTTTGTTAAGAATTGAATCTTGTATAGTGCTTTTCTTCCTCTTTCTATCCCATACCATTTCCATTTCTCATTTGTATTTTTAGAATATCATTTTCTTCATTTAATTATTTTACTTTACTTCTAGTTTGTAGAGAAAATAGATTTAGGTGATTAAAATTTATTTTACAAGATTCTTAGACACCAATGTTTGACTAGGATGAAAAATAATATGCATATTCCATAGGACACGAGAATTTTGGGATAGTGGACTACTTAGGTTATCTTCTATGAATACCTTAATATTCTTATTCTTTGTTGTGGATTTAGGTTTTAATTTTTGTTTTCTAAATTCTAGTAATTTCCAGTTTTACAACACAACTCCCTTTAATATAATTGATTATTTAATAATAGTTTAAATTAATAATTACATTTTGATGAAACTATTATTTTAATATAGCAGAAAGATTCTTTTTGATTTTATTATTTGAAAACAAAAAATATCTTTCTTAAAAAATTAGGCTATTGCATTGAACCTTATTCCAAAGTTTGAAAGGAGAAAAATGGCATCCTCCAACTAAATAATCCATGCCTTTCTTAACTAATTTTATTTTTTCTAAATCTTCTCATGTATTCTTCTAGTTCTTTTTCTTGGGATTATTTATGTTCCTAGATCATTGGCTATGATTTATTCTTACTTTTTTGGTTCTTATCCATATGTCAAAGATGATGTAACCTTCTTATATAAAATACATGTATATACATTCTGCATGCTTGAGATCCTTGGTCCCTCTTTGATCTTTCTACCTTTATAGATATTATGCATATCATCCCCTTTAGAATAGAACATGCTTCAATCCATTTTTCTCCATGACATATCATGATGCTACATTATGTGAGATAGATGATGTTGATACCACTCTTTATACTTCTACCACCTCTCCTATAGTCTATTATAATTGCATGTAATTTCCCATTCATCTCCCTCATTTGGCTACTATATTATTACATCTTTTATTTAGTATATAGACTGCTTTTTATGTTAGATAAAATAAATGTTTTGTAATAAATAAACAAATTTAGTTGTTAGTTTTGGGGAGTTATTTTCAAAAGAGGTTATTCATGGAAAACATAAGGCTATTAAATCCAATACATAAAAAATAAGAATTATCTCAATGAATTCAATCAATATATCATTATATCTTTGATATTATGTATAATGATTTAATCAAAACAATTTGTGGTTGCTCTACCATTTTAACATGGTATCGGAGTATTTATAGATTTTGGTGTTGTGATTTGATGCTCTCTTATGTAGAATATATGTGGCAGGATGATTTTAACTAGAGGCAAATCTATATAAGAAGAGATGTATTTAAATTTAATGGCATTTTATAAACTGGTCTAAAAGAGTCTTAGTAGAACTATGATAAATTTTTCATTTCTCAATAATTTTTTTTATAAGTTTAAAACTATTCTAGAAATGTGTTAACTAGTGCAATGTTGCTTATGAATCTATTGGTAACAAATTGGGTTGATTTATCAAAGCTGACCTTAATACTAGTCTTTTCTCCCATACCTCCTTTGCAAGAATTTTAGTGGATTTGGACCTCTCAATGTCACTTTTGTTGAGATCACTCTTAAGGTTGGAGAGATGTAGTGGAGAAAAATCTTGGACTATGAAGGGATCTCATTTAGGTGTACACGTTGTTTTATAATTAGGCACTTGGCCTCTTCTTGTCCTTGCAAACCTTGACTTCACTCCTCTTCTACCTAGTAGAGAGATGTTGAATGATGTCATGTTATGGTTTGCCCGATGGACTTAGAATCCAATTTAGACTCTCGTTCCAACATGGCACCCCACTCTTTGTTGGTGGCTCTTTCTCCAGTGGTTCATTTCGATGCAGCTCTAGTGGCCCCTGCTTAGGTGTCCCATATCTTGTTAGTTGATATAGACCTTGTTTTCATGGCCCTTGCTCCTAGCTCTATGATGGATCATATTGTGAGTGTTCCTATGGCTCCTTTTGATACTCTTTCAAGTACTAGCATTATTCACACAATGTTCATTGATTCCCTCTCTTCAAACTACCAAGTCTCCCTTCTAGGTGTGACAACTTTCCTTCCTGATTTGATTGTTGCTTCTTAGGGTTTTGCACACACTTCTCCCCTTGCTTCTCTAGAGAAGGATATATCTTCTTGGAAAATTGTATGATGAAATAAAAAGGGGCATTCCCTTCCAACCAATAATTCTCAAAATGTTCCATTGGGCTCACTTCTCAACGCTAACTTTGATTTTTAGTAGTTCATATTTTAGGTTTGTTTCAAATTTTCGATGTTCTACTTGAGTTACATGGAATAGTTTGTGTTTTTTGATGTTTTTGGTCTGATCTATAATGGGTTGGAGCCCTTCCCCACTTACATTAATTAATAAAAAATAACATAACCAAAAAATGGTTTGGAGATCTTTTTTGTATTGAATGAGTAGTTTTAAGGGGAAGATAGTGATGTGGGTTTTTTGCATATTAATTTCTATGATGGGATGTAGAAAAAAAGGTAGTTGAAGATCAAAAAGATCATTTCATATGTCATTTCTATGTGTAGAGGTCTAAATACGGAATAAAGGTAGGTATTTTAAGTATTTGATGACATGTGAAGAATCTTTGTAGCAATAAATTACAAATTCATTTTTTGTCATTATATTATGTGTGTATAAATTAATTTTCTTTGCAAGGAAAGTTGTATGTATAGATGAGGTAACATAATTTGATATATTAGGAAAGGTACAAGTTAATTTTCATTGCATAATTGTACAAATCAAAATTACCTTATTAGGGCTCCTAGCATTGTAATAGCTTTCATTTGGTGTGATGATGCTTGATGTGAGAATTAGTTTCATTTATTTCCTATATTATATTAACATTTTCTACCAATGGTGATTTTTTATTATTACTACGATGTTTGTGATTTTAAATTTGTGCACACCATAATTTGTTCAAGAGTTCAAGGTATATTCTTGGAAATATATTTTTTTTAAAAGTGAAATATAAGGATTTATATTTTTAATTATGAAGTGAAGAGTGTAATGCACTTTGAATATTATATCTCGGGAGATGATTTTTTTTGTAACCTGGTGAAATAAGTTTTTGGAAGAATAAGGTATCTTAAAAATAATTTGAACAATGTTATATAAAAGGTTCTTTTTTGATTGAATCCAACAATTTTATTTTTTATAATGTTCAATTATATTATGTTTTCAAGTGATTGTGCTCCTAGAACTATTTACAATACATCTAACAAAGTTTTGGAGATTCTAATGCTTCATCTAGCTAGGAGGGAATAAACATATATTCAAGGTTGGAGGCATCAGAGGATGGATGAATTTTATTATATTGAGTTAGCTTCTCACTTAGTAATGATACACTATGTGATAAGCACCATTTCATCTTTCATATTGGGTCCCTTAATAAAGAAAGGAGACGTATGAAGATTTTATTTTGGTTTGTAGATAATATTGCTTGTCTTGATCTATAGACTTGATGAATGTTACTTATGGATAATTAAGTTTGTCTCAATCCATAGTTTTGTAGGTGGGTTACTATGGATAATTGAGTTAGTATTAGTTCATAGTTGATTAGTGGTTGTGTTACTATGAATAAGTAAGTGAGTCTTGTTTTACAATTGGTTGGTATTTTTTGTTGTGAATAATGAAGTATATCTTAATTCATAGGTATTTTATAGGTTTGATAGTTAGGATATTTATTGATGTATTCATTTTAGTATTTCCTAGGTGAGTGAGGAGAATTGATGGAGATGTTTCATCAAAGTCTTCAAAATAGTTGTTGTCTTCAATCCTTTTGGTGTTCTATCTTTTGTTTAGATTGATGTAATAAAGGAGTAATGTTGGATTATTACACATTTTATTTAGTATATAGGTTAGTATTTATGTTAGATAAAATAAATATTTTTTAATAATAAAAAATGTTAGTTGTTACTTTTAGGAAGTTATTCTCATAGGAGGTTCACACGAAATGTAAGGCTATTAAATCTAATGCACATCAATGTAATAATTATATTGATGAATTCAATTAATATATTATTATGTCTCATTTTGGAATACTAGGAGTAGATTGTTTCACTTTATGTTTGACTCTTCAATACAACAATAACTCATCAATATAATAATTAATCCATATAAAAATAGGACTTTCATTGACAATTAAAGGCATGATTTTATTTAGAATTATTGTATTCCTTCCACATTCAATCTAAGCATGATTTCTTGACAAATTTGTAGCTTTAAAGATAGCCACGAATCTTATAAAAATTGTTATACACTCATCTATCATAATTTGACATCCATGTAATCTTACAATTGACATTGAAAATTCTCTTACAACTCTTTTGTAAGCATGTTTTTCTTGATGTATTTTTTTACCTTTATCTATAAAAAATCATCCTTCTAAATTAAATTTATAAATGTAAGAGTAGTGAAAAGTATAATAAAATGTCACACTTGAAATTTTATTCCTAAGGTTTAAAACTAATAAACATAAGATTGGTCAATTATATTTTTACAAATATGTTAAACTATTCATTATGATATTTTCTAGTACATTTTTACAAAGATGTATTTGTAAACATACTATGTTTAAATACACAATTAAGTAATTGAATCCTAAAGGTAAGTGAGCCATAGGCTTTTGAATGGATACTTTGGTCCACTCTATCATCATTACAATGGTAATACAAATTTTATCACAAGAAGCTATAGTAATATCATCTTGTTGGGGGTCCTCACATGGAAGGATGAGGATTTAGTGGAGGGTAATTCATGGTAACATATCAAAAGGGCAAATAGATATCAATAATTTTAGGATTCTTTCTCATTTATGTTGTGTTCATCTTGATTTATAATATTTGCATTCAAATAGAAGTATAATAATTTATTATTTTGTAATTTTTAATGTGTAAAAAATAATAAAATATTACTAAAAAATAGAGTGAAATATTGAATAAAATGGAACTAAGTTTTCTTATATTCATCTTCATTTTCCTTTCTAATTTTATGAATGCATATAGTAGAACATTTAACATAATAGGTCTATCAATTATTTCATTAAATTATTCTTTCAAATCTTTCATTAGATTTTGTAAAATTGCTATTTTGATAATAAAACTGAAAAAAAATTTATTCAAATACAATAAAAATAAATTCTTATGTAATAATGATAGTAGATAATATTATAATAAGAAGAAAAATATTTTTATTTCCTAATATTAATAATATCATCTATTATACACAATAAATATAATTATCAGTACCACTATGTGGATAATTTAAAATAATATGAGAACTTGACCGATCACCACCTATTTAGACAATTCAACTTCTTTGTTGCAGAAGAAAAAACTTCATAGCTTGGTGACATGGCTATATCAGTATAATAATTGAAAGAAATAGAATTTGTGCCATGGTTTGATCTCATCTCAAGTGCCCATAATAGAAATGAAAGGAGCATGTAGTTATTATGAACGATGTTGACGTCCATTTAAGGCCAATTCAACTTGGAAATTTCCATAAGCCCCTAAATCATTGTTAAATGTACGCTTTCATTCACTGTAAATTATGCCCCCCAAGAAACAAATTGTTCAGTTGATGGCCACTTCTTTAATTTTGAAATCAAACCATGGCTCATGGTAACATGAATTACGTGGGATCTATCAATGTAGTTCCCTATGCTGGTAGACATCAAGAACTCATACGTCGTTGTTATGAAAACTTTAGAATATGGGGAGCCTCCATGGTTAAGCATAAGAAGCTAGTGACGGCTGTTTCTATCTTAATAGAATACAGTACCTTTCATTTCTGCTATTGATTTTAACTTGTTTGTTTTTTGTTGCTTTATGCAGTACATATCATAGACATTATAACAATCATCCTCAAATATTCCTTACATTCCCTAGTGTATAGTGTGATTACAACTTGAGCAAATCTGTACAGCATTAATATATTCTGGTTTCCTCCTTGGGTTCTTTAACTTGCTCAATACCAGTGATGTTCAAAGATAACAATCATTTAGCTGAATATTATCACTCAATCCCTTCTTATTCTTAATGATTTGAAAAGCCTTACTTCTTAAGCACACATCCTGCGTGGAACATATTTTAAATTGGATTTAGAACCTAATAATTAATGTTCTAGCTGTTCATCCAATTGCATTAGTGTTCTTATTCACAAATGAGAATAATTGAGAAACAAAATCATAACTTTAATGTCAAACACACCCACCCAAATCATAGCTATGGTCTGCACTCATTTCATTCTTACGACATATTGTACAAAGTAATCTGTGACAGAAAATTACAAGGGTTGAATTGGACTGGAACATTTGAATGAAAAATAATACATGTTATGTGAGACATGGATAGAGCATTGATTGAGAAATGGAACAAAACAAAAACATCCATTCCAGTTAACATCTTACAATTCCTACTCAACGCCAGACAGGTTAAACTGACGAAAGAGAAGTTGAAATTTACAAAGGAGGAGCAGCTGCGTGTATAAGCTGCAAGTCTTTGAATTTGGTACCCTTATCTTTCACTACAACTGCACCTGTGTTGTTGTTGTTGTTGTTAATACTCCTCAATCTGCCCTTTCCCAAATGATGCTCACACAAATGATACCCAACAAGAGTTCTCTCCGAGCACCGCCAGCCCCTTCCATTCCTCCTCCTGCACTGAGATCCTGCGTGCATATTCTTATTCTCTTCTGGAACCTTCTCTTTCTTTCTTGACATGGTCTCTTTTTTTCTCATCTCGATGGCATCTTCCGTTTCTTGACTAACATGGGTGATAAGTAATTTGCTTCTTTGCTTCTTGGGAGCATCTACAACTTGCTCTCTCTCATTCCATTTGTAAATAGGTTTATCGTTTTCTTCCTCGTCTGCCTGCACACCATGAGAGAATACCCAAAATGTTTTGAGTGCACAGGAATCGAGGACATATTGAGTTTCACATTAATATAATTTTTCCCAAAACTCCCAATTCTAGTTGAGAAGAAAACGAGAAGTACAGCATGTCTGCAACGTTACATAGCTTTTAGATGCCCTCGGAATTGACGCATGCCCACATGCACATTGTGTCGTGATTAGATCAGATCTGGGGATTTCAACGCCAAGGCGAGGGTTCCAAATTTTCTGTGGATGGCTCGTTTTCATTTCTAATCTGGATAAAAATAGAATAGAACAGCGCCCTTAAAGGGACACCGTTTCGGGGGAGAAGCTCAGAGAGACACAGATATCCTAGATCAAACACCATGTCTGCTGATAATCCCCACATGTTTGCACTACAAACTATTGAAGAACACCTAAAAGTCCAAACTTTGATGTGAAATAGAGGGTTTTTGACAAAGTGCACACAATTGTGCACTCTCCAAGGTCTAAATGGAAACCCCATCCTCTCCATCAACACACACTACTAATTTCCTGAGACAAATCTCGTGGGCAAGTATGACCAACGGGAGACGGGGCAGCATAATATATTCTAGTCTAGGAGGAAATGCACAAAGATAAGGGAACCCAAAATGGAAGAGAAGGTGAGATCTGAAGGTTACCTGGAGGGCTTTGGCTTTGCTTCGGAACAGTGCATTTCTCCATTTGGGCACGGGGCGCGTGTGAATCTGAGCAATAGCATGGCGTGCTGTTGGTGTGATTGTGCAATCCTTTCCCTCAAAGCGTGCCTTGGCCTGGATATCCACGACTGCTGCAACCAGAGGTAAAAGAAACTCCTTTTCCTTTGCCGCCGCCGCCGCCGCTGCCTCCGAAGTAAAGCTACCTGTTTTTTCCCAGGAAGAGGAGGATAACGCAGCAATAGAACGCTTACGGATCCTCATCTATCTGTTCTTCCTTCCTACAAATTTTAATGGTCTTTCTCTTATTTCTTTGCCCCACCGCTCTGCAGATTTTCACAGCAAAAAAAAGTGCTGAAATATGGAAGAAACGCAGCCCGTTTAAGGGAAACAGGCCCAATCCTTTTTCCTTTAACTTTTCCTTTTCCTCGCCCATGCCCCACGCGCGAGGAGATCGCACGTGTAGACCGGGGAACCGTCGGTTGCCGGTGAGATGGGGGAATGCTACGGGCACTCCAATCGAGCTTTACCGGCGGCACCCTCCACTGTTGCCTGTCGCCATTACTAATCTTTTATAGAACACCTTTTGTTGTATCGAGCCGATTGTGCATCACACATTATTATTTTGTTTTGTTTGATTCATATCCTTAACAGTGAAACCCCATAAAGAGACTCGCCCTTTTTCATTTATAAAGGGATATTGCCCTCATTTTTTTCCATATTACATAAGAGTATGTTTATATTTTCCTAGAGCTACGACCATTCAGAGTAAGTGCCAAGGGTATAGACCGGGAAAACCGGGGAACCATACTTTTAATGGCAAAAGATAGACGCCTCTTAAACGTTGGGGGGAACGCACAAAACCTCCACAATTCTAAGCGGACTAGGGAAAACAATGGGTTCAACACAAATAAAAATTAAAAATTAAAAATTATAACAATACAGTGGGTTCAACCAAAAAAATAAAAAAATTATAACAATGTTTATGTAATGGTTTATAGTGGGTTCAACCAAAAAAAAATAAAAATTATAACAATGTTTATGTAATGGTTTATGGAAAAACCATGGGTTCACTTAAAAAAAACATTATAACAATGTTTATGTAATGGTTTATGGAGGAGGATTTAAGTAGTGTTAAAATTTTCTAAAGCATTTTATAACTAGGTGTTTGTATAGATTTCGAGCTGTGATGATTTATTTTTAGAAATATTTTAGAAATAGATAGTTTTCTAGATTTATGGTAGTGGGGAAGTTTATTTTTTTAATTTTTAACATAAAGAATCACTAGTTCAACAATCAATTATACATTTGTTTTAGGGTGATTTTAGAAGTGGGCAAGTCACTATATTAAATGACTGCATTATGTACCACCCCACACTTGACACTTAATAAATTGGATTTTGAACTTGTAAAGTGGTGTGGAATGGGGTTCACTAGTGTAAAAATGCAAACTAGGAATCAAACACATTCACATCCACATACATTGGGGAAACAACTAATAGGCCCAACTACAAGCCCTTGGGAGAGCTAGGCACAATGGATTGATTGTTTCCTTCATATGTCTAGATGCAATTAGATAAGATAGAATGATGAAATGCAAGAACTTGAGCTCATGATGACAAATTGAGAGTAATCACCATAAACAGTAAGCTACAAAACAGATATGTAGACTTTGAGTACAAATCTAGAAACAAGGATAAAAAGGAACCCATGTCTGCAATTTGAGCCTAAATGCACATGACTATGTGGCTAAGTGTCATGGTCTTGAAGGTGTCTAATACAGATATTGAAAATAGATTTGGGATCAAAATTTTGCTTGGAATATCTCCCTAAAATTTCATAAAAAAAAGGTATAAAACTATATGGCTAAGCTACAGTGTTCATGGTTTTTTGCTTCTTCAAAGTCTGAATCTCTATCTTAAGTTTGCACTTTCTTATTCTATAATCCTTCTTTTCTAAACTCATAACCTACACACACAACAAAGGAAAAATGGTGTTGGGTTGATAGAGGTTGTAGTGTCATACATTGTACACCCTTGCTAGGGTGGTACAATTTCACACTTGGCTTATCACCCGCCTTAGTGTGTTTTGCATATTGCATTTCTAATCTCTTTTAAGTATTTAATTAATTAATTAAATTAATTAATTTAATTAAATTTAAATTCATAATTCATCACTTCACTTGTTATAAAATTGGGCCCTTTATCCTAAAGTGTGCCCCTTTAATCCCTTCAATAAATCATTTAATCATAAACCCTAATTATGTCCTATTTTGACCTTTAAGGCCCGATTTCACATATCAAAACACCTCGGAATCAGCTGTAACTTTGGGATTCACTCTAATATCATCATATCTAACATCCCCAAAAATTTGGTGAAAATTTGGTCGGACCATGTTGAAAGTGCACATGGTCCTCGACTTTTTTCCCGAAATTTCGGGAGCATAATCCTATGATATAATAATGCTTAACCCCAAAATATTAGCACCCGAAATTCAAATCCTAGGTCAGCCTAAACATGAAATTAAGATCTAGGGTTTCATACTTAAGAGCTCTCTTTCTTCACTTGAAGGGCCTTCTTTATAACCTTTAACCAGAGCACATAAACATTGAATACTGGAATATCAAAAACAGATACCAGTAAGCAATAAAACTTAAGAATGAAATGGAGAATTAACACAATGCATGTTAGGATTCCCAAAGATACTGAGAGGGGGGCGGCGGGGGGGGGGGGGTGAATCAGTATCTAACCGGTTATAAGATTTTCTTAACTTAAAACATGTAAAGCATATCAATACTGTATACTGGTAAACAAGAAATAATGTAATAAACAGAGATAACAAAACCACATGAAAAACACACCATAACACAGTAGTTTAACGAGAAAACCCGGTGTGGGAAAAACCTCGGTGGGATTTGTGACCCACAATATTCACTTACTGGTCAATAAGAGAATATTATTGCTACAAGAGGGGCCTGCACATGCAGGAAGGCCAAGTGCCTAGAGCTCACTGCTCAATTACTAAATGGGAAGTCTCACTGACTTACAAAATGGATTATATAAATCCAATGTCTTGTACTGCTTCAAAATAGCATCTACTATGCCAGATCCAGTACCGGTTTATAGCTCTACTTCATACATAAACCCTTAACCTATAATTCGCATAATAGGTCTTCCTTATTTCCCCTATATATTTTCTTCTATCTATTACAAAATGTTCTACATTGATCTCTTATATATATGAGTCATTTTACAACTTGCCAAGTTGGCTTACAATTATTTTACAATAATTGACAAAATATATTACAAACAAAATTCATGTCGGCTTCTGTGCCAGTATACTTCCTTTCACTACCGGTGGTCTGTGTGCCGGTGTAGAGTCCGACCTTGCCTATGCCGGTAAATTGTCTTGCCGGTGTCATAGGATTGTAAGGTTGCCATCAATGACAAAACCTTCAATCACCTACAATATCTCATTGGAGTGTGCATTTGCCAACAATGCAACCATACCACATAACACCATGATTTGTACATGGAAAAACCGATAAAGGGAAAAACCATGGTGGGAAGCTTACCCACAGTCAAATGATACTTCTGCAGAAAGTATGTGATACAATAAGGGGTCTGCACGTGCAGGAAGGCACACTGCCTATAGCATACTGCTCATTACAAAGGAGTCTCATAGACTACAGAGAGGTTATAACCACCTCAAGATAATTGGATCGAGCAAGTCTCCTTCACATATGATATTTCATTCCACGACCATGAACATTTTTTTTCATTCCCATACCCATGATCTACAATGAGATCGTACATCAATTTATATAAACCCTAAGGCCTAAACCAATTAGGTTGGCCATCTAAAGATATTGCAATAAGATCATTACATACATCCATATTACAATGATATGCCATGTCAGCTCAAGACCAAAACAATAATAACCAATCCATAAAACATCCCAGTAATGTGTAGAGAACATGTTAACATGATATCGGTCCATAACCTAGATAGGTACCGAACCTAATCTGGGTCCACCATGCCAAAACAATATCACCAATCAGTTGAGCCATGATCAAGGATCATCTTCTGCATCTTGAATTCCATCTAGAAGTCGCACCAACACCACTTATGCATTCTATCAAAGATTCTCAATAAAAGCTCTACCAATAAAACCTTAAACCCTTACCGATAACACTAGTTCATCTACCGGTAACCAACTATAATAGCTAGTGTTGACATCAATGCAACACATAATCAATTCCTCCATATTGCCAACAATCTCCCCCTTTGGCATTGATGGCAACACTAGATGTGAAAAAGAAAATATCTAAGAGCCAAGACATGCCAAACATTTTTCATAGAAGATATAACAATGAAAACTGAAAAATCCCAGCAACTCCCCCTAAGGAGTGCAGTCCAATCTGAAACTGATCTGAATCTCTCTCTCCCATAAACATTATTTTTCACATATAACTCTCCTCCTTTCACATCAATGCCAAAGATATGACATAGATATCAAAATTCTGTGAATCTCAAAGCTGATTACTCCCCCTAAGTAGTAGCACCACTACATCAACCTGAAGCAAAGGATAAAGTGAATGATGCACACCGGACTGATGGTCTACTCCATCAATTAAGTTTCTGTCGGAGGGGTAGATACCCCTAACCTATCTCTCAAATACTCAAATGATTCCTTAGACAACGGTTTAGTGAATATATCTGCAATTTTCTCTTTAGTGTTCACATAAACCAATTTGACTTTCTTTTCTTCCACCTTGTCCTTCAAAAAGTTATATTTTAGTGATATGTGCTTAGTCTTAGAGTGAAATACCGGATTCTTAGACATGTCAATAGTTGCAGAGTTATCACAATAGATAACTACCGGCTCACTATAATTTATCTTGATATCCTTCAACATTTGCTTCATCCACAAGACTTGAGTGCAATTAGTTGTTGTTGCAACATATTCGGCTTCTGCAGTAGATAAAGAAATGCACGACTATTTTTTGTTGATCCATGAAACCAATTTCTTTCCAAGAAATAAATCTCCACCAAAAGTGCTCTTCCTGTCATCAGTATCTCCTACCCAATCTGAATTTGTATATGCACATAAAGTGAAGTTATCATCTCTAGAATACCATAAGCCATATTTTGTTGTTCCTTGCAAATACTGGAATATCCTCTTTACTGTGCATTCATGATTTTCTTTAGGATTATTTTGATATCTTGAAACAATACTTACTGCATTCATAATATCTGGTCTAGTCTAAGTTAGATACAACAAGCTAACAATCATAGACTTATACCTTGTCAAATTTATCAGTGCAGATGTGTCTTTGATAGATAATTTCTCAATTGTCACCATATGAGTACTTACTAGTTTGGAATTATCCATACCAAACTTCTTCAACAATTCCCTTAGATACTTAGTTTGACAGATAAAGATGCCTTTGTCAGTTTGAGTAATCTGCAAACCTAAGAAAAATCTCATCTCACCAATCATGGACATTTCAAATTAATTCTTCATATTATTAGAGAATTCCATGCGTAGTTTATCTTCACCTCCAAAAATGATATCATCAACAAATACTTCAATAATCAGAATATCATCATCAGCAATTTTGTAATATAAATTACTGTCAGCACTGCCTTTAGTAAATCCAAGCTTCAAAAGATATTTATCCAACCTTGCATACAAGAGCTTGTTTCAATCCATGTAATGTTTTCCTTGACCTACAAACCATATCTTTATCATCTATCAGTGAAAATCCATTAGGCTACTCAATGTATACCTCTTCCTCAAGTTCATCATTCAAAAATGCACATTTAATATCCATTTGATAGACCTTATAGTTCTTATATGCTGCGTAGGCAAGAAATAGTCTAACAACTTCAATTCTAGCTACAGGTGCAAATGTCTCACCATAATCAATTCCTTCCATTTGAGAATATCCTTTACAAACCAGTCTAGCCTTGTTTCTTACAACTTGACCATCTTCATTTAGTTTATTCCTAAAAACCCATTTAGTTCTAACAACATTCTTATTTTTAGGCCAAGAAACTAAAGTCCAAGTCTCATTCTTCTCTATCTGATCTAATCCATCTTCCATGGCCTTTAACCAATGTTTATCTTTACAAGCTTCAATAACAGATGCCGGTTCAATTTGAGAAATAAGACATAGCTCTTCATTTGCAAGTCTTCTTGTCATAACTCTCTTGTTCCTATCTCCAATGATTTGACCTTTAGAATGATTTAACCTTACATACCTTGGTGTCTTCTGAACTTTAGGTTCACTGTTCTGATCATCAGTACAGTTGAATTTTCTTATTGTACTAGTGTAACTGTCTCAGTGTCTTATACCGGTTGAGGCATTGTCGGTTCAGTTATGATCATTTACACTGTTGGTTCCCTATCATATGATATAGATTGATTTCTGTATTGCTCATCCACTTTCACATTTGCGCTCTCCACAATTTTCCGCAATCTTTTGTTATAACATCTATATGCTTTTCTTTGAATTGAATATCCAAGAAATATCTCTTCATCAAATCTAGGATCAAACTTCCCAATTGAATCATCCTTTTTGATATAACACTTACTTCCAAAAATTCTGAATTATTTAACAGTAGGTGAATGTCCAAACCATAATTCATAAGGGGTCTTACCGGTTTCACCTTTGATGTAAACTCTGTTGAATGTGTATACTGTTGTACTCATTGCTTCTCTCTAGTAGATGTGAGGCAATTTGGCTTCCATCATCATGGTTCTTGTTGCATCCAAAATGGTTCTACTCTTCTTTTCCACTACTCCATTTTGTTGAGGAATTTGGGGTGCAGATAGTTGTCTCCAAATTCCATTTGTCTCACATTAACTGTTAAATTCACGAGAAGTGAACTCACCGCCTTGATCTGATATCAAACATTTGATTTTCAATCGAGTTTCTGTTTCCACTTTTTCTTTAAAGATCTTGAATTTCTCAAAGGCTTCAGACTTCACCCTAAGAAAAGTCACCCACATCATTCTAGAATAGTCATCAATTATCAGCATGAAGTATCTATCACCTTGAAATCTTCTAGTCCTTGTTGGACCACATAAGTCAGTGTGAATCAAATCAAGCACATCATTAGATTTATCATGTATGCTCTTAAAAGAAGCTCTAACTTGCTTTCCCAATTGACATTCCTTATATACCGGATTATGAGGCTTTATAATCTTATGTATATCTCTAACTACCTTTGTTGAACTGATCTTAATAATACAATCAAAATTAACATGACACAATCTCTTATGTCATAGCCAATTCTCATCAATATGAACAATCAAACATGTCTTATTACTAGTGTTCAAGTGAAAGATATTACCTCCAGTCTGAGTACCGGTTGCAATCTCCAAACCAATTTTGTTAATGATTTTGCATTTTCTATCTTTAAACTGAAGTTGGAATCCCTTGTCCACCAATTGACCAACACTTAAAATATTATGCTTTAAGCCTTCTACATAATAGACATTATCAGTATTATGCTTGTCATCCAAAGAAATAATACCTCTACCTTTGATCATACATGCTTTGTCATCTCCAAATCTGACTTGACCGCCATTGTATTCTTGTAGGGACAAAATTTTTCTTTTATCTCTAGTCATATGATGTGAGCATCCACTATTAATTACCCATTCATCCTTGTCTTCAAATTTTTTTGCCAGGGCCTTTTCTTCATTCTTGATAGCCGGTTCTTTTTCATCTTCCTTTAAAGCATAAAACACCCATTCCTTTCCATTATCGGATCCACTAGCAAAGTCTGTTGTTGGTTCATCCTCAGAGTCATCACTTACTCCTTCCTCATTCGATATGTAGCATTGTTTGCTTCTCTTGAATCTATATCTATTCTAATTAGGCTTAAATGATTTCTTAACTCTTTCTTCAAATCTTGCAATCCTTTCAGGACATCTAGATGCAAAATGACCAATCTTATTACATGCAAAACATTTAAAAGGTGCTTTTCCTTCATACTTACTTCCTATCGATCCCTTAGGTACTCTTCTAGCAAATAAGGCTTCAAGTTGCTCAAATTATTCATCCCCTTTCCTCATATCTTCCAATTCTTTTGCATATAGGCTTTCCAATCACTTTTGTCAGTAAATGATGATGCATGAAAAGCAGGTTCAGACTTTGCAGCTCCAGAGGGTCCAAATTCTTCAAGCTCAAAATAAGTTAATTTCCCAATCAGAATGTCTCTGTTAACTGAAGTGTTTGCCATTGTTCTCAGTTCATTTTTTGCAATTGCCTTCATCTTGTAAGCCAGTGGAAGGGCTCTCAAGACTTTGGAAATTATTTCATCTTCACTCAAAGATCCTCCACAACATTGAATTCCCATGACAATCTCATTTACTCTTTCCATAAATGTAGTAATTATTTCATTATCTTCCATCTTCAAGTTCTCATATCTTACCCGGTAACCATCAAGTTTAGCAATTTTGATAGTAGGACCACCTTCATTCATAGTTTGCAATTTATCCCACATAACCTTTGCAGATGATTTATCAGTCAATCCCATCATTTGCTGATCAGTAAGTGCACATAAGAGGGCTTCTCTAGCTCTACAATCATTTTCAATATTCTTGTCCAAGTCTATAGGCGCAAGATTACCAGATGCCAGATCATAAGGTGTATATCCTTTCTTAGTGATCTCCCAATTATCCTTGCCAAGACATCTAAGATGAGTCTCCATTGAGAATTTCCATATCCCATAATTTGTTCCATCAAGCTTAGGGATTTCTCTTCTGAAAATAGTTGCCAGTGGATTTGAAGTATTAGTTGCCATAGGATCTACCTCAAGCGGTTAAGCTTTTGAAAAAAAAGACCAAAGCTTTGTTACCAATTGCTAGGATAACTGGTGGACAACTGAGAGGGGGGGGGGGTGAATCAGTTGTCAACATATTATATTAATCAGACCACTTTATAAACTTTACCAGAGCACATAAACATTGAATACCATAATAACAAAAATAGTACCGGTAAGAAATAAAACTTAAGAATGAAACATAGAATTAACACAATGCAACCATACCACATAACACCATGATTTGTACATGGAAAACCCGGTAAAGGGAAAAACCACGGGGGGAAGCCTACCCATAGTCAGATGATACTTCTACAAAAAGTATGTGATACAATAAGGGGCATGCACATGTAGGAAGGAACACTCCCTAGAGCATACTTCTCATTACAAAGGAGTCTCACTGACTACAGAGAGGTTATAACCACCTCAAGATAATTGGGCAACAATCTAGAAGAATGAATTGCCAGAGATAGCATCTACCATGCCTGATTACAGTCTTGGTTAAGCTCAATACTGGAGGCCTTTGACCTCTTACTTAAACCCAATTCGATCACCTATGATCGACCAGGTCTCCTCCATGATGAATACTAAGAGGGGGGGGGGGTGAATTAGTATGCCAAAAATCTTTGCACTTAAACACTTTGCTAGACAAACAATAAACCGGTAAAATAGTTTAGCAGACAAACCGGTTAACACACATGCAAACCAAATAGAAAATAATGCATTCACCCATAAAAGCACAAACACCATAACATAAGAGATTTTGACGTGGAAACCCAAATGGGAAAAACCACAGTGAGATGGAACTCACAAGTAACTATCTGCAGAATAGGAACTAGACCAGTCAAGGTCAGACCGGTTAAGGTCTTACAACATTCTTTACCAGAACAGATCATGTTAGGAATCTCAATCTCTGTTAGGAGATAAGTCCGATTAAAGACTACCTTTCTAGAGGATTTTAGATCCACAGATGTGAACCACCTTGTTAGAGGATTTATAAAAGGCTTTTAGGCCTCCCCGATTAAGGGCTATAGACTTGTCGAAGATGTGAGTAATCAACAAGTGAGTGATCTAGAAAATAGCACGGATTGCTTGGTTAGATCCTTGATAGCTCGTTCCTAATGCATTCCAGCATTACTTCAGTCTTCTACACATTCATACTCTCTCTAACTCCTCAACCACCTTAAACTCTAGCAACAACATCAACGATAGCAACAACCTAAAACCCTAGACATGATGTCCTTATAAAGGAATCTGATTTCATGTCGGTCCAATAGGATTACAATACACTTTCCTAGGTTCAATGCATCTAGACATATTCTAGTAACACAACACAAAAAGCACCGCTAAAGTGTCGACACTGTCAAACAATCGGTGGATGGTAACTCATAACAAAATGCTGGTTGGTAACTCATTATAGAGTATTACCGGTTCATACAAAATATCGGTTCAAGCAAAATGTTGGTTGCCGGTTTGACAAAATGAAGACTGGGAAATATGGGTTTTGCCACTTTGATCCTTCGTACCGCTTGAGATCCTCGAACCGTTTGGGGTCAACATACCGCTTCAGATCGGTAATCACTTTTTGCAAAACACCAATAGTCTAAGGACTATAATGCATCATACCGGTTGGAACATGTACCGATTGAGCTTTAACTTATACATACAAAAATGATCTCAATGCAAGTGTGTGTCCATCAATGACAATCACAACATATTCAGCAAAAATTCCAACACTTCGCATATGATATTTTATTCCACAACGACAAACATATTTTTTCATTCCCATACCCATGATCTACAATGAGATCTTACATCAATTTATACAAACCCTAAGGCCTGAACCAATTAGGTCGGCCATCTGAAGATATTACAATAAGATCATTACATACATCCATATACAATGATATGCCATGTCAGCTCAAGACCAAAACAATAATAACCAATCCATAAAACATCTCGGTAATGTGTAGAGAACACATTAACATGATACTGGTCCATAAACTAGATAGGTATCAGACCTAATCTGGGTCCATCACACCAAAGCGATGTCACCAATCAGTCGAGCCATGATCAAGGATCATCTTTTGCATCCTAAATTCCATCTAGAAGCCGCACCAACACCACTTATGCATTCTATCAAAGGTTATCAATAAAAGCTCTACCGGTAAAACCTTAAACCCTTACCGATAACACTAGTTCATCTACTGGTAACCAACCATAATAGCTAGTGTTGACATCAATGACAAAACATCAATGCAACACATAATCAATTCCTCCATATTACCAACATAAAGAGCCTTCTTTGCAATGAAAGAGTAGATATTTGAGGTCTTCAACAACATTCAACATTCATCCTAAAGAGGGGGAAATGGAATAACAGGGTCAAATGATCAAAAATGCAATGCAATGAGCAAGAAAACACTTAAAACTTCAAAAGATCATTTATACCTTGCTATTTTACCTCTCCCTCGGATTAAGTCTTCAGTGAAGTTGAATAGTGCCTCTCTTCAACTTGATTGGATGGGCTCCTTCTTGACGGATGTGGAATTCTCTCCAAATGATCAACAAGGTAAGTGAATTATGATAGGATTTAATTTGGATTAAATGGAAATGGATAGATGGATTTGATAATGGAGGATTATGAGGACATGATAGAGGGATGATTAGAAGAGGATGAGAGGAGAAAAGAGCAGCATAAGAATGCCATAGAAGATGTTGATTATTTGTGAGGAGAAGAGGCTCCAATTTATAGATTGGAGGAGGCCAATGGAGGGCCAAGATTGATTTCCTTATGGAGGGTTGAGATTGATTTGAGATAGAAGGCATGGATCAAGGGTGCCTTGGGAAAATAAACAGGAATATAAAATTCCTTGGAAAAAGGGGGGAGAAATTTGAATTTCAAATTGAGGAATTAAAAATTCCAAAATAAGGATGCATTGAGGGATTCAAAGAAATTTGAATTTCTTTGAGAGACTCAATATTGATGTGACATGAGGAAATTAAAAACTGAGGGATAATGATAAGCATGATTATGAGAGATTCTAGAAGGATTAATTAGGTTGAGTGGGATTAGGAAAAGTGATTTATAGGAATCACATGACTAGGTTAATTAATTAGAATTAATTAAATGAGTGGGTGTAGAGGAAATAATTATTGGAGGGGACTTTAGAAGAATAGGGAAATAATTAATTTATTTGATAAATTAATTATTGGACAATAGCGATAGAATTAATTAAATTAGATTTAATTAACACTGAGATGAATAAGGATAACACAATTAAGTTAATTAATTATGTTGACAGGCTTAAATTAATTAAATATTAATTTTAGGTGTCTACACATCCATCAAACATTCATCAAGCATCATTTCATCAATTGGGGGCTTTTGAAGATATAGGAAAGCAACAGGAGATCACCGATTGGAGATTGGCTTGTACCTCTCCCTTGGGGTTGGGTATGGTTTCATGTTGTTTTCATGTCTTTGTATGAGCTTCATTTTGAATCATATTCATGCTTTAGATCACTTTGCATCATGGGTTTAGAGCATTTACTTTGTCAATTATAAGCAATTAGGATTTATTCTTTAGGGTTGCTCTAGATTGTTTGCTTTCATTTTAGGATCTTGCACACACACAAGGTTATAGCACACACATTTTCAGTACATTATCAGTTATTTGTTGAGGTGGAAATCATCAAAATAAGGGTTTGACTAAGGAAAAACCCTACATAGCCACCCAAAACCCTCCTTTTCAGCTACAGATAGAGGTTCGGATCTGAGCATCGTTGGAAGTTTCAGGACTGACAGAGCACACAAAGGTTGTCCTGGGATTCAAAACTCATCAGAAACCCCTAGGACAGGGGTGTGGTGCCTTGGTCCTACCTATTTTCAACAGTATTTGGTAGTACAGTAGTTTGCAGATCCTAGAATCCAGTCTTTCAGTTATAGCTTCAGACTTGTAGAATCGGGACAGTGGCGTGGCACCTTGGTCCCAGACATTTTGGCTCAAATTTCAGACACAGGTGCACCTCTGATTTTGCTTCCTAATCTGTACTTTTCAGTAGTTTATCAGTTGTTTTCTGTTTTGCATTTCTAGATTAGGGTTTGCTTGCTTGCACTTTAGGTTACATTTAATTTTGAATAATTCCTCTCTCATTCACAGCAAGGGAATAGAAACCCTAAGAGGTAATCCATGACTCTCTCTTTCTCACAAGAAGTAGTCGAAGTGGATTACCTCCCTAGTCTCTTTCATATTTCGTGAGTGTGTATGAGAGTGGGATTAGGGTTTTCATACTTAGTCTCACTTTTTCCCCTTACAGAGAACTCTTCCATCATTTCAGTCTTGACCTCCTCTTGATTTTATTGGTTAGACCTATCTGGCCTTTGGGCCATTCTCTCAACACTTCTCTTCTTGTATTCATCCATTTTCACTTTCCATATCATTTGAAGGAAAGTCGGGCTTCTCACAAAAGCTTCATCCTTAAGAAATTTGTCACATGCCTCGTTTCTAGCATCCCTAAATGCTCTTCCCTGAATATCCAGAGGAGTGATGTCAAATTCCAGAGTGGGTGGCTCAGGAGGAACACCAATTTGCATTTTTGCATTTGTAATTTCAATGGTGTCTTCATCCTGTTGTTCTTCCATTTGTTGATCTCCTCTACATTCTTCAAATTGTCTAGGAGGTGAAGAAGGCACATGTGGTAGTGAGGGGGTTCTATCTGAGTCTTCTAGATCAATGACCTAGACCCCTCTCAAAGGTCTAACCTATATCTCTGGGGTTGGCTCTGCCCTCATTATTTCCTTTCCTTTCCTGCTCACCAACTTTCCATTGTCACTACCGCTATCCTCATCACTACTCTCCTCATCCCCTACTCTTTTTATTACAATACCACCCCTCGAATGGGGCTCATAACTAGGTCTAGTTTCTTCTAGCCCATCCATTCTATGGGGTAGAGGAAGAGGTGAGTTGGGCTATTTCATCCTCATTTGATGAATTATGGTTGCATCTGCAGGTGAAATGGGTGTAGACCGTTGTATATTCTTTTTCTCAATCTATCAGCTATGAATTTCCTCAAGCCTAGTCTTCTTCTATTTTAAAGAAAGAATTAACTCATCAAAGTTATTCATAATAAAATCAACTTTGGGACAGAAAGGATTGAAGTTTCTCAATGGAACATAACTTGGATCCATTTTTTGTACAATTTCCCATAGCTTTCTGAAAGATATCCACTTCTCCTTCTTCCAATCTTGAGCAGAGAAATCAAAACCATTTCTAATTACATCTTTAGGAAAATGGTGTTCATGAGGCAATGCAACTCCTTTTATTCTTTGCCTGAAAAGATTATAAAACTCCTTTGGATCATTGTGCCTGACTACACCAACCTCCAAGTGATATGGTGCAAAAAGTTTATCAAAATGCACATACCCTCCTTTCACAATAGCAAAGTATGGAATAATAGTGTAACCAGGGAAGATAGTTCCCTTTCCCTTACCCATCAAATCCTTATCTTGGATACAACCTATTTTCCAAATTACTTTAGAAAACCCTAATCTTAATGGGACATTAAAAGGTAACACATGAGGTTGCCCCGGGAAACCAAAACTCTGATGACCATGCTGATTGGGTAAGGGATAATATCCCCCCAATTGTGCTTAATTTTCATGATTGACAACCTCTCCTTTGGTCATGGGAAGTCATGTAGATATTTAGTGTTGGAATAATTAGATGAATTTATTATGTGTTGCATTGATGTTTTATCATTGATGTCAACACTAGCTATTATGGTTGGTTACCGATAGATAGGTTTTGGTTACTGGTAGAAGATCTAGTGTTACTGATAGAAGAGACTATCTATTAGACACTTCTGGCATGTTTGGATCTATGGAATGTGATTGGTTACATTTGGTACATTCTTCTAGGGCATTTCTTGGTTAGATGGTATTAACTTGATAATCAAATGCTATCATACACTCTAGTAAACCCTTATCGATAGAGCTCTCACTAAGGAATCTTGACAGGATGCATAATTGGTGTTGGTGCAACTTCTACATGGATTTCAAGATGCTAAAGATGTTCTTTGATCATGCTTCAACTGCTTGAAGATATTTCTTTGGCATGGTGGACCCATAATAGGTCTTGTACCTATCTAGGTTATGGATCGATATCATGTTAACATGTACTCTACACATTACCGAGATGTTTCGAGATATTTTATGGATTTATTATTGTGTTTTTGGTCTTAAGCCGACATGACATATCATTGTAATATGGATTTATGTAATGATCCTATTGTAATATCTTTTAGGTGGCCGACCTAATTGGTTTAGGCCTTAGGGTTTGTATAAAATTATGTAAGATCTCATTGTAGATCATGGTATAAAATGGAATAAGAAGTCGTGGTCTTGGAATGCAATATCATATGCGAAGGAGACTTGTTCGATCATAGGTGATCAAATTAGGATTAAGGAAGGGGTCAAAGGCCTCTGATATTGAGCTTAACCAAGACAATAATTAGGCATGGTAGATGCTATCTTTGACAGTTCACTCTATTGAATTATTGTCCATTTATCTTGAGATGGTTGTTGCCTTTCTTTAGTCAGCGAGACTCTTTTTTAATGAGTAGTATGCTCTAGGTAGTGTGCCTTCCTACATGTGCATGCCCCTCATTATATCACATACTTTTTGCAAAAGTATCATCTGATAATGGTTAGGCTTCCCACTGTGGTTTTTCTCTTTCCGAGTTTTCCACGTACAAATCATGGTGTTATGTGGTATGGTTGCTTTGCATTGATTATCTGTTTAATTGTTAAGTTGTATTATTTACCGATATCTATTTCTGCTTTATAGGTACTTAATTAGGTTAAAGGTTATTAAGTGGATTAAATGTTATAATATGTTAACAACTGATTCACCCCTCCTCTCAGTTGTTCACCGGTTATCCTAACATGTAGGAATCCTTAGTAGATTTACTATCAATTTTTGCCTTAATTTGGAAGCAAAACCATTATCAAATCTTACAAAAATAGCTTCCTACCCGTCCCATGACATATTCATACTCCATAGCTGCACCAATATCTCAATAGTATTGATTGTCATTTTGAGATTCATGGTATCTTCAAAATAATATGAGTTCCTATATAAAAACATATGCATCAACAATGAATACCAATAGAAGTTAGTGCTTAATACATTATTCAATGTCTAATAGTCCCTCATGAATCTTTTCTTCAAGGTATGGTGCGAAATCAAAAACCACCATAAAATCAGGATGCTGAATCTAAATGGCCATATCCATGTAATCCAGTGGCATAACCGTGAAAGGGTTAAAATCAAAAACCTGCCACACAGAAAAGAAAGTGGTCTGCAAATAATTGGTGAAAGCACGAATTGGAAAAGGCTCCACTGAACCTAGGCCAATATGGTATGATGTGTCTCCCACTTTTGCCAAGTGGGTCGGGAGAAGGTTTGATCTGAAAAAAGCCTTTGTTCTGTGATATTGAGCATTTATTTCATCCAAATTTACTTGAATCAGAGCAGCAGAGGGTTCATTTAAATCAAAAACTTCTTGGAACTCCTCCCTTTGGATTGTCAACAAGGCCTCTCCATCATCCCCCCTAATCACTCTTTAAATGGGGTCATACCTATTTGCAACTACTCTAAGAAGGTCTACATCCATGAACACATTAGGCACAACCAACTTGCCTAAGTCATATTGCCATGCACTTGAGAATGGAGACTACAAATTCCTTTGTTTATACCATAACTTAAACATGTCTATCCCACTCATGGGTACCCTAACATCTAAAATTTTGTATGCTTTATCGGCTTACCCTTCTCCTAAGGTTTTCCCTTGAATAAGATTTATCCTTTGATACTTATTATTTGTTGATGGTTTTAATTAGTCCAGAAATTCATCATACAAATTCCTCCTTAAATATTATATCCATCCTGAGTGGTTTCATGAGAGCCATTCTACTAAACTAGGACCTTCTCAATAATTATCGACAAATGAGGGATATAAACTAGGGTTCAACACAAGAATTGACAATTCCAACATGGAAGAATGAAAAATTCTTAAACTCGTTTTGCCAAGACTGTAAAACCCTATAGAAATATTCAATCCTTTCACTAGAACTTCACACAATTTACACTATCCATCTTTGAAAACACAGAAGGGAAGGTAGAAACTTACGATTTTGAAAGCACTGAGAAAACATTAATTCTGCACTGTGATAGCTCGCTCGAATCTTCTCCGACTCTGGAATCGCCTTCTAGTCACTTCTGAATTGCTTTGTGAATCAAAAATAAATATGAAAAGTCTTTTAATGCTATTCTGGGATCAGGTGTCACTGTATTGTTCACCATTACTGCTCGCGTGAGTGGAAAACGAATCAAATTCATATTTGAACCAAGTTTTAAATGGGTTCGTTGATTCTTTCCATGATGTCATGTCACATGATCTATGTTGGTCAATATGACATTGACAATCTTTCGTGGCAAGCGAAGCCATCAAAAGCATGACACAACATCTCCAGATCTTCATCCTCCTCATTTCTCTCAATGGCCCCCATCATTTGGCTTCTCTCGACCCTCCCTATATGATAGTCCTAAAAATAACTGCACAAGAATTTTTATTTTTGAGCCTAAATATTGATCATTTTTGTTTTATTGTGTCCTCTGTCAAAGTTCAAGGTCTAGGGTTTAGGGTTTGTGAATATCCAACTATCTCTTGTGAAGAAAAAACCCTAACCTTGTTATATTTTGATGTTACCTTTTCCACCTAAGTCAAGGGTTGGTTACCGTTGGTGGGGTCATTTTATTTCCTAAGCACTAAGTTATGTTCGACTAGTCCATCTAATGATTTTCCTAAGTCGCACAAAAATTTTCCCTATGGTTGGTCCCATTTCAATATTTGTGCCCATGCCCATCAAATTTTCCTAAGTCTATAAATTTTAATTCTTCGTCTGGTTGATAAAAGCAGGATAGATCTGATGGTCCGCGCTTCCCCGTGGTCGAAAGTGCAGGAAAGATAAAGACTGCGGCATCACGAGATGCTGCCACATGCCTTCGGCAAAGAGAGGCAAGTTGGTGGTGTAACTTTTCAAAACCTCATGTTATTGGTTCTCAGGAGGTAAAGAATAGTTTATTGATGGCCCTATCAATTGGCACATGTTTTAAATAGACGGTGATGTTATGTTCAGGGTGAAAGGTGCCCGACTTTTAAAATTGAAAAGGTTAGCGGGCATTGCAGTTGCAAGGTAAAGTGCAAACCTATTTGATGGCCATTGTATCCTCGGGATAGAAGTTGCAAGAAGGTTATGGACTACGACATCATGATATCATGCCATGTGTCCCCGACTGACCAGGAAGACCGATGGTGAGGATACTGACAACATTGGGTTAAGAGATGATATGGCATTGATTTGTCATGGTTTTTATTAGTCCATAAGCCCTGATGGAAGGTAAATTGCTATGTTGACCATTAATGATCGGTTGATCTGCTAGGCTGGGCAGGATCTATGGCTGAATTTCAAATTAATTTAAAAAAGGGTCACTAGAGGTATTGGTTGTCGCTCGCGCAACAAAGATAGAATGAGCATAATTCAGACTTGTCGACTTAGGATAGATAGCGACAAGTTTGAATTTTTTTTAATGCCGACTCATCCCTGAAGGGGCTTGTGAAAGGTTTTTCTGGGTAAAGGATTGATTAGACAAGTAAGGACGATGCCCTAGAAGTGTGAAAGGATTGGAATAACTTCTGAGTTGGGTATGGAGGATTGCGGGTTCCCCGATGAAGTTAGAGATTTCTTATCGAGAGAGATTCAGAAACATAAGACTATACACTCAAGGAGGAATAAGATAAAAAAAAAATCATTTGCGCACGGTGAACATATGCAAGTGGCAGTGGGTTGATGGCCTAGAGATGACGGTGACCAGGGTTGTAGGCATGATTGTTGGAATCCATAGCTGGTAGGGTGAGCAGAAAATATCGGGATGATGATTATTCACATGAATAAGCACCGTCATTCTGAGTTGAATTTCAATTATAAATTTAGTAGGATGGTGATAAATGGGTAGAAAAGGATACAAACTTCTTCATTTTCTGAGAGCGGTTTTTCATCTGTAAAGAAGATGGTGTTTGAATAGGATTATGCATCAAGTCGTTGCATATTTTTTGACACTGGACGGATGTTTTTTCTCTGGTATGAGGTTTCTCATTGTCAGAGGGGTTGTGAAAGTTTGGAGGATTGTCAGAGGGGGCATGAAAGCCTTTTCTTATTAGAAAAATCCACCCATGACATATTCTTTGTTCTTACTCTACTAATTGTTAGCAAAGTGTTTGAGGAAGGAGTTCACAGGGAACTGAAAGAAGGATTTGTTCGAGTAAGGAGTGGAAGTCAGTCATCTCTACAATGAAATGAAAGCTGCAATGCCTTCTCAACATATTATGTTTACCCTCAAGCTCCTCTTTCCACTTCCTCTAATCGGAGGCATAAAGGTTGGAGATCTTCCTCTAGTTCGGGGGCGCTTTTACTTCTTGCCATGATTGGGTTTCCTTTCCAAGAAGGGAAATGTTGTGTAGAATAGACTGAGCATCTCAGGGTCCATCTAAAAGTGTAAGGGTGATATCAGCATGACTCAAGTATTTTTGTTTCTACGAATAATCAGTTGAAGATTTTGGTTCCACCTCATCACGGGTACTAGCATATGGATAAGGAATATTTTATAACAGAATTACGTACAACCTCCTTGGCTTTGTCTTTTGGTGACATGTGTTTTTCAGCCTAAATCTTGTTGCTCCCTTGTTTTCTATAAAAGGGAAATCAAGGCCATAAGTTAGGGTTTCAAAATTTCTAAAGAGGGTCTCTTTAGGTAGGTCCAGTCTACAGGATTAGGTTCTAGTATTTTTTGGTAAGTCATGGGAAAATAAGAGGAATTGTAATGTCATTTCGCAGAGCAAAAAAAATGAAATAGTTACCAATTTCATATTTCAAGTGGGTTATTCTATAAATTAAATGTTGTTTGTTGTCTGACAGAAGATAGCTTATGAGATTAATACAGATATATTCTCAAATCTTTACTCTCCCGTGTGTGATTTTATTTTCTTTTAAGTTAATGGAATCAATGATTTCATTTACTTATTGCATTGTTATGATGTATGTAGTTTCCCATTCTATGCTTTAATCCAAGGGGTTAATTAAAATGCTTGAATGAAATTACAGAGAGATAATGCTTGTACCAGGATTTGATAAGTAGTTTGGGTAAGAGATTGCAGATGGAATGATATTGTAAGGAAGTACCATTTAAGATTAAATCAATTGTTAGATAAGTTTCTATCAAATTTCAGTAATATTTCAGAGACTCTGTAGCTCAATGGATAAGGCACTAGTACTTGCTAGAAGATGTCATTAGGTTTTCAGTTTCTTGTCTATTTTATTTGTGACTTGTCAAAAATATTTTAAGTATCTGAACATCATTGCTAAGTTTTCATGTATTTCTGAGTTGTCCCACCCATCTCTTGCTCCAGTTAGATCAAGGATCACTGAAGGATTTGTCATCCTTGAGCATTCTCTCTTTTTGTCTAGCCCTTTTATGAGATAATGTGTTTTATTTTCAATGAATTCCTAAGTGTAGTGCAAAGATCAGGAAGTTCACTAAAGGGATTACCCTCTTAGGTCTTGCAGAGCCCAAAGTGTAGAAGGATTTGCAGATAATCCTTGTCGTAGTTGGTCCAAGCCTGAAGGATATTGACAGTTGGAAGTGGATTTCCATAGGTATTTGGAGGAATCAGCTTGGTCTCTGCCTTGTAGTAGTGTAAACCCATTTTCGGGAACCAACACTATACATGTGGCATCATCTCGTGATATCGCGATCATTATGTTTTGAGCACTTTCTATCATGGGGTAGCGAGAACCGTCAGATCTATCTGCACTTTATAGTACTAGCCATGGCATGCACTTTCTCTAGTCGTTTAACGATCAAGCATGTTTTATGATCATGATTAAAAGATCTCCATCCACTAAGACATGTGCAGATAATGTAAAACATTAGTAGCCTGACTGTTATTACAAATATGCTAGTGAAAAATTGAAAAGGGACCTGCTTAGGAAAATCAAAGTGCATACTTAGAAAAATTAGGACCTGCACAACAACAAAAAATACCTAGGACATAGAAAAAGGCCTAGCCAATGTTACTAGAACCCTCGGGCTTAAGTGAAAAGGTAATGCGAATTTATAACAATTTTAGGGTATCTCATCAAGATTTCAAAAAAGTCCATAAAACCCTAAACCCCAAGTCTGAAGCGCAAGAAAGAGAGCAAGACAAGATCCAGATGACTCATTTTAATCTAAGGCATGAAAAAAATTTGCTTGGTCATTTTCACTGACCATCACAATTATCTCACTTAATAAAATGGGGGGAACAATAGTGCATTTATCTTCTAGTTTTCCAGACTTCAGAGCTTCAGCAAGCTCAGACTTGGGCTTCTTTCTAGGACAAGGTCTTTCAAATTGTTCATCTCCAACTTTCTGCTTCTTTCGTGTCTAACCTTCACCGAATGGTGGCTTCTTGACTACCTAGGCTGAGGTAGCAGTCTTCTTCACTTTCCTCACCGCTTCATCAGATTTTGTCTCTTCATTAGCAGTGGCTACCACATAGACTCTCTTTGGATTCCCTTTCTTTCTCTTCTATACTCCACCAAATGATTTGGTTTGAGGCTTAGGTGTAGGGATAGGCTTTTGTGCACCGAAGGAGGGTGATGACTGTTGGTAATTGACACTCATCTGGTGATTTTTGATGCTTAATTTATTGTTTAGGGTTGTCATTGATGGAAACTCTTCTTAGATATTTGATCTGATGGTCGTAATTCTTCTTATCCAAATGCAAGTGTTAATTGGTAGCTAGTTAACTGGCAATTCACAATTATTCTAGTGAAGTTTTGGTCTGGAAAGATTTCTAGTGATTGTGGTGATTTTGGTGACTAAGTTCGAGGTGAAAATGATGAGGCCAACATTGTTGAAGCATGTTGGAATTTTTTTTTGGTCCGGTGATATGTTTTTTTAGATATTGAAGCTAACTTGAAGGAGATTATTTTTGATATGATTGGATATATAAAATTGAATTAGTAATTGGTTTTTGGAGTATTATTGTTGTGGTGATCCATTTTGGTGTGATTGAGCATAGTTTCACATGCACATTTGATTCCCAGGTATTGGATAGTTGAATGAGACAGAAACAGAGCATTTTGCAGAGCGAGTACAACTAGAGATCTTGTGCTTAACTATAACTCATTCTTGCATTATTAGATGCTATTTTAGAGTTCTTTAATTGTATTTCCTCATTGTAATTAAATTGAAAATCAGTGAGCCTTCCCTGAAGGTTGTAGCCTTCCAGGTTATTGAAATTGAGCAGTGAGCTCTATGTAGTGAGCCTGAATGCAAGTGCATTCCCCATATATGTAATATTTATGTACTTATGGCTATAGTATATGAATATCATGGGTTTCAACCCCATCGTGGTTTTTCCCTTTCTGGGTTTCCACGTAAAAATTCTAGTGTTGTGGATCTGTGGTTTATTTATTGCTTTCTTATGTTCTTTACTGTTATACATTGCTAGCTGGTGGATAAAGAATAAGTTTGTGAATTTGATTTTTGATAGAACACCGATTCACCCTGTTGTTCTCAAATTCTAATTTCTTTGTCTTCTCTGTAAGAAAATTAGAGCCTCTGTCGCATAAAGAGAGAACAATAAGAAAATAGAAATCCAAAATAAAATATAACAAGGTTTATTACAAAACCTTCCACACTTTAAGCTTATTGTAAGCTTAGGTAGGTATACCTCATGAATACTTTCACAATTATAATATAAGATCCACAGTAAACTAGTGCTAGAAATCTGTAAACCTTATCACCTCAACAATACTGAAACATAAAAGAAAACTTGTGTTCATTTTCAGTTTTGACCCCAAGAAAGATAGAAAACTCCACAAATAATATCAGTGCCTTATCTCGGCTACAGAGTCACCCAAAACTAGACAAGAATTCTAAATCAGGACATTCAGATACATTTCATCACTTCGGCTTCACCAACCTAATATATGCTTGACATATATATAAGTTTTTCCTTTATGCTAGACCCAATCATCAAATTCAAGCAGAAAACTATTGATTTACTAAAAGAAAGATTTCACATATATTTAATTCCCCTCCTTGAGAGAAAAACCTAAAACATGTCTGTTAGATTGCCTTGCAAACCCTATTCAATCAAATAACCCTAGATTATTTAAAAGAAACTAGTAAATCAGTGAATGCACACAAGAAGAAAATAGAGATATAGGCTCAAAATTCTTTGATCTGTATATTAATATTCATTTTCAAAATCATACATAACTCAAGGTGATTTTAGAAAGAACCAGAAAACCTTAGATATATTTCAGCAGAGTTTCTTTACAAATTCTTGTGATCCCTTCTTTAATAGTCTTGGTATCCATTTATAATGATATGGATGTGAACAAGCTTTGGACTTTCCTAGGAATAGTTTGTTACAACCGTAATTCCCTCTTAAAAGAGGTTACAATCATTTTATTCTTAACTTCCTGAGGGTTGTTACAACATGACAACATCAATTAATTATTCTTGAGCCTCTGCTTCTTGTACCATATACTTGTCTTTACATTCTTTAAATGTGTCGTCATCAGGCCATGGAAAGTTAATCATTTTCTTTCTCAAATTTTTAGTCCTTTTCCATGTGTTCCTCAGCTACTTAATATCTGTAGTGCCCCTACCCTATTCGGCTTTGTAAAAAACTGGTTTGACCTTGGTTGACTTTTTCTATGTGGCATTCTTGGATGGTTGATTAACCATTATGTAATGTTGTAGATTAGATAATATGAATATTGTGCATACCTGTTATTGTGCTTTCGCATCGATTCTTATTTAAGTTTAATTGTTTCCCTAATTCTTGTTTTTGATCTCGAGCTAACACCTTCATTAAATAAATATGTATATTTATATGTATGCTTGTGAGACTCTTAGTTGCAGGAGATTGTAGGTACAGTACCGCTGTGGTGCGAGGTTCATCTTCACCTGGATTCACAGGGTTGAGTATACCCCTTTCGCCCTTAGAATTTGGGTTAGGTGGTCGTAAAACCCTCATTTTACCCTAGTCATGCTCAAGTGAGCGTCACCTATGGTCCGTCAGTTTTCCTTTTCGTTTGGATTTGTGGGTCGTGTATTTTCTTGGTTTGCATGCCTTGCATGTGGTAAAAAAAATTGAGTATTTTATCCTAAGTATTTAGTTCGAATTAATGTGTTCATTTCTGCATTAGTAATTGAGGGATTTAAAATATATAGGTTTCTTTTATGTGATTAATCATTATTAAAAAGATCGCTTTATTTATGTTTGTAGCGAGTTTCATTTAATGGCTAATTTTAAATAACGAATTTAATTAGTTTATGCATTTTAAAAAAAGGGAAAGATTTAAAGTTATTTGAAATAGAAATAATTTAATCTCTTCTGTATTTTGGAAAAGAAAGGTTAATTTTACTTATTTAAGAAAATCAATTTTTATTAGAAAAGCAAGTTTAATTTATATGTATATTTGATATAGTGTGAAAGATTGATTTTGAGAATTAATTTAATTATAATATTTTATCCTCGTCAATATTGTGAAATAAAAATGTGAGCTTAGTTAATATTGAGAAAATTAAAATTAAATAAGAGAGAAGCATTTTAAATTTTATTAGAAAAGCAAGTTAGATTATTTGAATAGTTGAAAAAGAATGATTATTTTTAATTTTATTTATTTTTATTTAAAAAGTGTTTAAATTCGAATTAGAAAATTAGGTCAAAATTTCATTCTTTTAACCTAGGTTGGAAAAACATTTTGGGGGTTGTTGGTTTTCTTTTGAAAAAAAAAAAGATATTTTTTTTTGGATGGAGAAAATTTGGGGATTTTGGGGAAGGAAGAATTTCTACAGCTGTAGGTTGGGCTCTCCGTCGGATCTTGCCAGGAATGCGAAGAGAGGTAAGATTCTTTATTTTTTTTCCTTTGTTGAAAGAAAAAAATAAATAAATAAAAGAATGAAATAAAATTTCTGGTTGCTTTCCTTTGAAGAAATTTCTGGATTGAAATGGGGTTTGGGTTTTGAATCTATGTATTTTAGTTTCAAGTGTGGGAATTGGGTGGATTCATTATTTGGGGAATGATCTCCATTATGTTCAAGATTTGCTTGTTGGGTTTAGTTTTTTCAACAAGTATGTGTTTTGGAAAAACAATATTATTCTGGAAAAATCTTCAAAATGGTGTTTTTTTTTTTAAATTCTGGAAAATATTTCAGAGTCTGTGAATGAAAGAAATTGGGGGTTTTAGTTTATTATTGTTTTAGTTTGCTTTTATGTTATTTGGGGCTTTCTGGTGTTTAAAACAAAACAAAAAAAAATAGTATGTTTATGCTGGTCTTTTGCTATTCTGGAAAATATCCCCATTTTGTTCTCAGAAATTTTTTGAGTATTGTTAAAAAAAAGAAATATATATATAAAAAATATATATATATACATTATTTGTTTTTGAAATGTTATTAAAACTAAAAAAAATAAAATATTGCAATGTATATCTGCGATTTTTTTTGTTTAATTCGAGGTTGCGTGGGGAGAACCATGTCATGGTCCCCACAGCCCCTTCCCAAAAGAAGAGAGAACCACGTGGTTCCCACTTGGTGGGGCCCGTGGGTTTCCCCATGGGAGGGAGGGTTTAAAGTTTTTTGTTAAGTATTTTTTTTTGCATTAAATTAAAAGTTTTAAATTTTGTTTTTAATAAAAGTTTTAAATTTTATTTTTAATAAAATTTTTTCTTTAATATAGTTTTTTTAATTAATTATTAATAATATATATTTATTAATGAAGATTAATATATATATTAATTAATGAAGATATATATATATATATATATATATATATATATATATATATATATATATATATATTTGATTGGATTATTGTGTATTATTAATTAATAAATATATATTAATTAATATTTAATTTTGGTATCAGTATTAATGGGAAAGTATCTTTTTGGGAAAAAGATAGAATATTATTTTAATCAGAAAATTGTTGAAGTAAAATATATTTATTAATTGATAATTTTTAAATAATATTTTATCCAGGAACATATTATAGAGAAATTGAAAAGTAAAAATAAAATGAATGAGATATTTATCATTGGATATTTTGAAAACGTAGCTCATTTAGAAAACTTGATCGACCTTTATTGTTTAAACCAATAGGAAAGAAGATCGTCTATTCCTGTTTATTGCCTATGCAAGTCAAATTTATGTATTCTCTTTTGTTTAAAGTAATGACAATACCCTGATATGTTTGTTTAGACCCTGTCGTCTGGTTGAATTGTGGTTGGCCCTAGGTTGGTCAGGATCCTAGTTAGAGTACTGTCAGGCAATGGACCTTTGTATTAGCTTTTAATATGCTTAGTTGGATCCATTTCTATGTAGGGATCATTTAGGATTTATTGACCGAAGTGGTCATTTGTATATTGGTTGTGTTCGCCTAAAAGGGCAGGAATGTAAATGACATGAACCTTATGTAACTATAACTTATTTAATTATCAGAGGGGTCTTGCAGTTGAGCAGACCCGAAGATGTAGCCCTCTGGGGGTGAACTCCGAGATCATTTATGTGTTATGTGATGCTTTTGTCTCTCATGTTCCATGGATGGTGCTAGCATGTATGGATGATAATTTGATAGAATGTATAAGTGGATTGGATGAGATTTATCATAATGCATGTATGCAGTCGTCTCTTAAATGCAATAAATTGGATCATGAAGGAATGTGTTATGTTAATGTTAATAAAAAAAAAGTATGCATGTAAAGATCCCATCAGTTATGATGAAATTATAGTGCATTTTGGAACAAGATGGATGACATGGGTTTAATGTATAATTGAACGTAATGAATGGATAACAATTATTGGATGAACTCGTCATATTACCTAAATTGTAATTCTAATGGATGAACTTCATTTAGTTATTTACATTTTACTCTTAATAAATGAACTTCATCATATTAGCTTCATTCTAACTATAATGGATGTACTCATCAAGTTATCTATTTTTTAACCCTAATGGATGAACTTCATTATGCTATTTACATTTTAACCTTAATAAATGAACTTCATCTTCTTAGCAATATTTTAACTACAATGGATGAACTCATTTGGCTATTTACATCTTAACCTTAATAAATGAAATTCATCTTCTTAGCAATATTTTAACTATAATGGGTGAACTCATTGGTTATTTACATTTCCATCTAAATAAATGAACTTCACCTTATTAACTATATTTTAACTATAATGGATGGACCCATTTGGTTATGTACATTTTAACCTTAATAAATGAACTTCATTATATTAGCTATATTGTAACTAAAATGGATGGACTCGTCAAGTTAACCATATTTTAACCTTAATGGATGAATTTACATGGGATCTATGTTTTAACTTCTATGGGTAAATTTCCTCATTTTAGCCTCATCTTCAACCATAATAGGTGAAGGCTTCCTAATTGCTATAATGTTAATTCACTAAACAAATTATATCCATGTTCCAAGTAATCACATGTAATTAAGATATCCTGCTTAATTGGATCAAATGTTGCGAGTTGAGTTAGGTGTCAAGTTACGTAATCATGTTGGGAAACTCCTTAGGTTTTGTTTAGTCTTCCGCTATGTTATCTAAACTTCTAATAACTCATTCATCATCATGTTGTGTCTTAACTTTAAAAAAAAAATATTTGCACTCCATTTGTGCATTTTAGCTTTATCCCTTCGGGGTTTCCTGGCAAGGCATTACACTTGGTATCAGAGCCCATGTTGCAACACCGTGATCTCTGGTTTCGCTTGTACCCGTAGTTGGTGTGAGGTGTATCTACCTTATATTGTATGCTTGTCCTCCTTGATGTGTGAGTGCGATTGAATAGACCCTACTTGTGTGTAACATGTGTGTTCACACCCTGTTTTCACCTTCTTGATGTGGGTGCTCTGGAGTGATTGTATGTGCTTTGTTTACTTATTAATTTCTTGGTCTATGATTACTCATATTCTGAAAGAGAGTCATATGTACCTTCGTTCTTGATTTTTTTTACTCTTTTGACTAGTCCATTTGGGTTGGTTAGTGTTGTCTTGAATCTAAACGTACGAAATGTGCTTGTTTAAGGTTTTGATCTAGCTTATTGTTGTTCGCTTGAAGGACTAGTGTGGTAGATATTGAATGCTTATTATGTAGTAAATTGAATGATTATGACCCTTCCTCTCTCTCTCTCTAGAAATTAAAATGATTTTGATATGTGTAATTATCTCTTATTTGAGTTTTCTTATTGCAAGAGAAAGGTTGCGATTTCTTGAGCCCTTGTGTGAGCCTTATAACACTTATATGTTTTTTAAATTATAAAAGGGCTTTGGTATGAAAATTAATATTGGTTATTGAGAAAAATTGTATGATTACATTAAGGACTCTCCATGTGCTTTGTAGGAGTAACGTAATTAAATTCTATCTTAAGTAATGTGCATTAATATACGAATTGTTGTTTTGTGAAATTACCTTATTTGTACAAGAAGTATCAAAAGGGAACATGCTATAGTAGCTTCGAGAGTGTATAAATGTATTCCACGAAAGATTGTTTTATGTGCTTCTTTAAACCGGTTTGATTGAGGATCTATTTTAGCAATGCTCCATTGAACTTGCATTTGGATATATGTGGTTTCCTTAATATGTTTAGAAAGTATGAATGAAAAGCTTGTTTGATGTGTATGCATAAATGTGTACTATTTAGTGGATAGCTCCTCACTTGTCTTCCTACCGTACCTTGAATTTTCAAGGATAGGTTGCAGATTTTTTTATATGTTTTGTTTGAACTAAGAATAGTGAGTGTTCTCAAGAGGTCTTGTATTACTGAAAAAATGTTTGACTTGATTTCTTGTTCGAAAAACTGGAACATTCTATTGCAACCATAATAATTGGAAATGTCATGTTAGGCTGTTTTGGCATCTTCCTAAAAAGATAGCGAAATGAAAACCGTGCAGCTAAAATGATAGACTTATATCTGAGCATATAGTGTGATCTTGTTGATCTTGTGTATTCGTAGGAAATAGATGATTTTCCAACTCTCTCTTCCTCCTCTTGCCTAAATTATAAGGTTTATTTTTTTGAAATCATATTAAGAATGCAGTGATTTAAGAAGAATTTTTATAACACATATGAAATTGTATGTTGCTTTTGGCTTCTAATTGAAAGAGGAAATTTTTTCGCTTTGGAAAAGAAAATTGCATAGTTAGTAATGTGAATGCAAATTCTTAGTGGAATTTGAGAAAGATATCGGAATGACGTTATTTCCTTATGTAATTTTGAATTGTTAAGAATTTCAGTACTTGCATCTAGGATAAACTTGATTCATATATTCATGTGGAAAGCATAGTTAAAACCCTTCATGAGTAGATGATAGCGCAATGAAAAGTACCCCCCGTAAATGTGAGTAAACCAGTGATGGTGCTATTCCTTGTGTATTGTAAGAAACCCGTGCTTGCTATGTGTTCCCATGGGATGGTGAAGTAATCAACCATGGAGGATATGTTTTCTTATGAGTATGGGAAACCATACTATTTTTGTGATGTGCTTATTTGTTTCCTTACTGAGTGCCAACCCACGGGTTTTTTATAAGGTAGTATGTGAAGGGGTAGTATTAGAAGTCACCATTCCTTGAATAGTATGGAACGACGTACGAGTAATATCGATGTGAAGTGACTTTAGCTTCCCTATTTCGAGGAAAAATATAATTATATAATGAAACTGTATTATAGGTGTACTCAATACTTTCCCTTGTGATGAATCGATTTATAAGTTCATCTGTGCCAGCCTATTCCTATCCTTTATTTGAGCATAAATGATGATAGTTCTTGAACATAATGATGGGTTTTATTGGAGCATCTTTTGCCTTGTCTTCATGAGAGGCATGTTATTTTTCACATGAGCTGCCAATTGACTAGTATTGGTAGACTTGTGGGTAGACCTTAGCCATGTATACATCTAGCTTACGACGAGTATCCTGAGAGGAATGTCGCTATGCGGGGTGTGACCTATGCATGCCCTTTTTCGTGAGGTACACTGCCATGTGGGATACGTCCATTGTGTGCCCTTTCCGCTTGGAGTATTGCCATGTCGTGCTGAGACATGATGTTGTTGGCATTTCAATAGAAAGGAGATTGTTGGCATTTCATAAGGATATTGAGAAGGTTGTTGCAGATCATTGATATAACTAAAAAAGGATGATAACTATCTTTATAACATTATTTTGTCATTGATGTCAAGAAATTGATTTTCTGATTCAGTATGATGTTGCCATATCTTGAGAAGATTGATTTGAAGAAAATTAAGATGTTGGTAAGACACAGAAAGAATGTGATGAATAAGGGGAGAAATAAGTTATTGAATGGGCAACTATTACCAAGTTAGACAATGATGAGATCATGATGTTTATATTATTTTGATATCCTACATATGTTGTTGATTGTAAGGTTAATACTATACTATATCACTAAGCAAAGAACCTAGTCGGTAAACCCTAAGGAACCTAATCGGTAAACCCTAAGGTTATCGATATCGGTTAATGAAGGCGAAATGTCTACTGAGTAAAGTTTAGTATCTACTGAGTTGCAACCGAGTTATGATAGATCGCATTGGATGGATAAAAGCATTATTTAATGAAGGATGCTGATGAGCTGGAGATGAATAAATGATTGGTATGGCGCACATGAGGTTTGTTAAGGATCTACGGCAATGGAAAATCAAGAGGAAGATCTACAGTGCAGATTGAACCGCAATAACCTAGCACAAGTGCCTAGGAAGGTATGCAAGTTCCAAAGTGAGGTAAAACGTTTTTAGATCGAAGGATACATTGAACCTAGTCAAGATTGAAGATCTGATGGCTAAGATTGATCATGGGAAATGTGATCAAGGAGATTCAGCGGTTAGCAAATTGTTTATAAATAAGAAATTATTGATGAACAATGCATGTGGGAAAGTGTAAGCACAGGGATGCTACATAGTGATTACTGAGCACAGAAGCTTGAAGACCTATTTGAATAACAGAGTAGGGAGCCCAACAGAGGGACAAGATAAGTCCTATGACTAGATTGTTTTGAGCAAATAGAATCCGCTTTAGCATTTTAGATGTGAAGTTGTAGATATATTTTTATTACTCTTATTTTGTAAGTGACAGAAAATCTCTTAACCGAGTGGACTTAACAATCTTATTTGTAAACCCTCTAGCAAGGTAACATTCTAAATGAGTGTTTGAAATCCTTTGACAAGGTCACTTCTAACAAAGTGAAGATCCTAACAGATCTGAGGGAAATCCCTTAACCGGGTCACATCTAGCAACGTGTTTGTAATCTTTAACAGGATTTGCTTTTAACCGAGCATACTCCAGAAGAGTATATTTCTTAGTGGGTCCGAAATCCCACAATGGTTTTTCCCTATTTGGGTTTCCACGTTAAATCTGGTGTTATATGTGTTATGATGATTATGTGTTTATGAGTTAGCATGTTTAGCAGTTTTTGATTATGTTGCTGAAGTATAAGTTACCGAGGTTGAATCTGTTGATTTTATGGGAGATTAAGTTTGTATGATTCATCCCCCCTCTCATCTTGTTAGCTATTGGCATCAGAACTTTACAATTGATATCAGATCTTGAGACTCTGGAAGAAAAGTTTTAAGGTACTTGAGGCAAAGATCCGAAGATGTATAAAAGGGATGCACCAAAGCTGAACAAGTCAAGTTTCTCCACATGGCAGAAAAGGATGAAGCTGTATTTATCAGGAATTGGAGAATATGCAACATATTATTTGGAGAATGACTACATACCACCAAGCACCAACCCAATGACCTTGGAAGAGATAAAGGCAAAGCAAGAACATATTCAAGCTATGATTGAAATAACATCAGCATTGACCAACTCAGAGTTTAATGATCTAGAAGGTTGTAATGATGTAAAAGGAATGTGGACCAAGCTCATATCTGTGTATGGCAGTGATGAACATGTTCAAAGAGCAAAAGTAGATAGTCTAAGAGGACAACTTGAATCCATGAGAATGAATGAAGGTGAGAACATAACCCAATATAGTACAAGGTTAAAAGAGACTGTCAATCAAATTAAAGGAGCAGGAGGAACTATTGAAGAAAAGGATGTAACAAGTAAGTTGCTTATAACACTTCTTCCTGCTTATGCCATTCGAGTCTCTACAATCAATGAACTAAGGTCTGTACCAAATATGCCTATTTCTTTGGATGCTACTATTGGTAAGCTACATGCATTTGAGTTAAGAAATTTTGATAACATTGGGTCTTCGGTAAATAAAGTAGAATCTGCATTCAGATCTTTTCATATTGGTGAATTTGATGATTACAATGATAGAATGAGTAAGTACTCTGAAGGGAATCACAGTGGAGCAAGTGAAATATTTTGTAAGAACATGGAAGAAGTGCACAAACTGTATGAGGAAATCAAGAAGCAAGAAGAGTTTAAAGCATTATTAGCCAGAAGGTTACCGAGAGGAAAAGGTAAGGTATAAAGGAAAGCTACCTTTAAAATGTTTCAATTGTGATAAAATAGGACATATGGCTTCTAACTTCCCTGACAAAGAATCTAGTGAAAAGAGAGAATACCGAGATAACAGGAAGAAAGACAACCAATATAGAGGACACCGAGATTTCAAAAGGAGAGACAGAAAGACATGCCTAGTAGCTGATAAGGAATCCAACGATGATAAATCTGATGAAACTCACACAGAGGAAGTTGTTTATGTGGCTATTAAAGATGGATCAGATGAAGAAAGGTATGAATAAAAAGACCTAATATCTCACATAAATAATAATGATTCTTGGATCATAGACAGTGGATGCTCACATCACATGACAGGTGATAAACACAAATTTGTTAAATTAGAAGATTATGATGGAGGATATGTAAGATTTGGTAATGATGCACCATGTCCGGTAGAAGGTAAAGGCTCTATCACACTTCTTGACAATGCTAAATGTGATGATGTATACTGGGTTGAAGGTTTGAAATACAATTTGTTGAGTGTAGCACACCTAAACAATGTAGGATACCGAATAGAATTCTAGAGGGGATGTGTCAAAGTTCATGACAAACATGGAAAGTTAGTTGCTACTAGGACACAAACAAAAGGTAATACATTTCATCTTGACTCAACTCGGAAGAAGTGTCTTTATGCAAAGATAGATGATACCTGGTTATGGCATAAAAGGTTTTGTCATGCAAATTTTGATAATCTGATCAAAATAAGTAAGAAGTACCGAGTAAGAGGTCTACCGAGTCTGGAAAAACCTGAGAATGCTATGTGTCGAGGATGCTAGATGGGTAAGATGACAAGATCAAGCTTTACAAGTAAGTCCTACACTTCTAAAGGAATTTTAGATCTTGTGCACACTGATCTATGCAGTCCCACAAAAATTCAAAGTTATTATGGTGACAAATATTTCATATTATTTGTGGATGATTACTCAAGGATGATGTCAGTTATGTTTTTAAAAGAAAAATCAGAAGCTTTTCAAATGTTTAAATGGTACAAGCCAAGAGTTGAAAATGAAACAGGAAGACAGCTGAAATGTCTTAGATCTGATAGAGGAGGAGAGTTCACTTCTGATGAATTTAACTTATTCTACAATGATCATGGTATAAAAAGGCAAGTATCTGCATCGAGAACACCTCAGCAAAATGGGATAGCTGAGAGAAGAAACAGGTCAATTGTAGATTGTGCCAGAACCCTGATGATAGAAAAGAGGGTACCTCAAACATTTTGGAGAGAAGCAATCAACACTGCAGTTTACACCCTAAATTGAGTACAACTGAAGAAAGGAACTGTGAAGGCACCATATGAGATCTGGTATGACAAGAAACCTAATGTAAGTTATTTTAAAATCTTTGGAAGTAGAAGCTATGTTCACAAAGATGACAGAAATGGAAAGTTTGATCAGAAAAGTGAAGAAGGAACATTTCTTGGTTATTCTTCTAGAAGTAAAGAATTTAAATGTCTGATCAAATCATCTAACAAAATAGTAGAAAGTGCAAATGTGAAAATTGACGAATTTGCAAAAAGAAATGATGAAAGAAATTCCAAAGAACCAGAAAATTATGAATAATTTGTTTATGTTCAACCGAGAAACCCTACTGAGAAAGTTGCTGAAGAAAATAAAGATAATGTCCAATTACCAAGTGATGAAGAAGATCATACAGAGCCTACCGAGCCTATATTAGCCAAATATGTCAGAAGACATCATGCATCAAGTCAGATTATAGGAGATAAGGATGATCTAATGATGACAAGGAACAAATTGAGACAGAACACATGTCTGATATCTGAATTTGAACCAAGAATAGTAAAATAGACATTTAACAATGAAGATTCAGTAAATGCTATGACAAAAGAGATTGATCAAATCAAGAAGAATGACACATGGACACTGATCCCAAGACCGAAGGACAAAAATGTAATTGGTACAAAGTGGATTTTTAGAAACAAGCTGAATGAAAAAGGTGAGGTCATTCACAACAAAGCAAGACTAGTTTGCAAAGGTTATGCTCAAGAAGAAGGAATAGATTATGGTGAGACTTTTGCACCTATGGCTAGACTTGAGGGAGTAAGAACATTGTTGGCATATGGTACTTTAAAAAATTTCAAGGTATATCAAATGGATGTTGAATCTGCATTTTTGAATGGTATACTAGAAGAAGAAGTTTATATTGAACAGCCTGAAGGATTTGTTGAAGACAAAGATCAGGTATGTAAATTAAACAAAGCTTTATATGGTCTGAAACAAGCACCTAGAGCATGGTATGAAAGACTGCACTCTTATTTGATCAAGATTGGTTTTATAAGGACAAGTGAAAACAACAATATGTACATGAAGAATGATGAGGACAATGGAATACTAATATCAGCCATATTTGTTGATGATATTATTTTTTGTGGTAATGACTCCTTATGCAAGAACTTTGGAAATGAAATGTGCAAAAAATTTGAAATATCATTAATCAGTGAGATAAAGTATTCTATAGGTTTACAAATATTGCAAATGAAAGATGATATTTTCATTACTCAATCCAGGTACATAAAGGAAATATTGAAGAAATTTGGAATGGAGGATTCTAAACCTGTAAGTACTCCTATGACTACTACTGTAAAATATCAAAGAATGATGAATCTGCATCTGTTGATGAGACACTTTACCGATCTATGATTGGAAAGTTGCAATATGTTGTGCACAGTAGACCGGATATAGCACATGCAGTAGGTATTGTTGCAAGATTTTCTGCAGATCCCAAAGAAACACATATGACAACAATCAAGAGAATTTTCAGATACCTAAGAGGCACTGAAGATTATGGCTTAGTATATGAAAAGAGAAATGATTTTGATTTAAAAGTTTATACTGATGCTGATTGGGCAAGCAACATTGATGACAGGAAAAACACAAGTGGTGGAGCTTTCTTTTTAGGAGAAAGACTAGTGAGTTGGCTTAGCAAGAAACAAGGATGTATTTCACAGTCAATAGCAGAAGCTAAATATGTTGTTGCAGCATTGAATTGTACTAATATAGCATGGATGAAGCAACTATTGGAAGGTATAAATGAGAAAGTTACCGAGCTAGTAACTATATTCTATGATAATACTAGAGCCATTAACATTTCAAAGAATCCGGTAATGCACTCTAAGACAAAACATATCTCCATAAAGTATGATTATCTTAGAGAAAAAGTTCAAGAGAAGAAAGTTGCTTTGGAATATATCAGTTCAAAGGAGCAAATAGCAGACATCTTCACAAAGCCACTGCTAAGGGACACTTTTGAGTATCTTAGAAGCAAGTTAGGGGTCCTACCCCTAACTTCTACTCACTAACAAAGTTCAGTGAAAGCATTAATTCGATGACTCTCTCGAATATTATTTGTGGATTGATGTTGTTTTACGCACTTTAGGAGGTTTTCTAAAGGTGTGCGGGAAATAGTGAATAGAGACAAGTTGCTCTAACTGAGACTGAGATGATACATAGCAAGGCAAATCACTTCACAGGGGAAGAAATCATAATTTAGTTCTTTTACTTTTTGGCATTGTTGTCAAAGGGGGAGAAGAGCAAATGGTAGACTAAATGGTAAAGCCCTAAATGAAGAAGATAACAGAAGACTAATGACAGGGGGAGAAGATTACTGAAAAAGGGAGAAGACTTTAGAAGATTTTAATAACAGCTCAAGGATAATAGGAGAAGTCTAACAACAATCTGAATCCGAATAAGTTAGAATAAATCAAGTTGGTATTGCTATTTAATTGTTGGTTTTGCCATCAATGCCAAAGGGGGAGATTGTTGGCATTTCAATAGAAAGGAGATTGTTGGCATTTCATAAGGATATTGAGAAGGTTGTTGGAGATCATTGATATAACTAAAAAAGGATGATAACTATCTTTATAACTGTTAGAATATTTAATCTTTACTTAGCTTAGGTTTATTTGTATTTAGTTTAGGATATTCCTTTGGAATTCCTACATGTAATTTGTCCTCTAGTATATGTGTGAGGACAAGTCATTTCTTTTATTTTCCTTTATTAAAGAATATTAGATTTCCTCCATAAGAGGATGTGGACACATGGCACACACATTTTATGAATGGTGGCATTCATAGATTTGGGAGTTACTTTGTAACTCCTCTCCTCATCTCTATTTAAGAGATGTCTCCTCTCTCATTTCTTCTTAATGACAATATTGTAAAGAGTTTCTTGCTCTCTCTCTCTCTCTCTCATTTTAGGCATTGCCTCATTCATAATATCACAAGGGGTTTTTCTTTGCTTTTCCCCTTTCAAAAGTTCTTGTGCCTCCTTCTTCACATTTGGGTGATTGCTCCAAGGTTTTTGCATTTCTCTTGGTAACATTTACTTCATCAATAAACTTTCTTGGATTTTATTTTTCTTTCCTTGCTCTTGTATTTCCTTTCATGGTATCAGAGCAGGTTTCTAATCCTTGTTTTAAGTTGACATTGATGAAGGTTACCATTCAGTGGAGTTCACCTTGTTGGAGGCATTATTGAGAGGAGAAGAAGTTCTTTTCTAATATTTTCTATTGTGCAGGTTTTGGTTTCAGATTTTAATTTTTTTTAAAATCTGCCCCACACCCATCTGCCCTCTATGTTGTGTAACGTTTCCCTGCACTCCTCTGACTCTTCTATTTTTGGTTTGCAACGCTTGTACTAACCTTTCATAACGTCTCTGCCCTTTCAATTCTTCCTTTCATTTCATCCACGTTTAATCTTTCTTTCTTTCACTTTTTGGAACTTTCAAAAATAAGTTTAACTTATTCGTTCATTTAGGCATCTTCTAGTTTTTAAAAAAAAGTTATAAAAGCTAAGTCCAAACTTTTATAGAAATAAGTAAAGTTTATAAAAGCTAAGTCTTTTCTTCTTCATACGTATATTAAAAGCTTTTCAAGTTTTTTAAAGTTTATAAAAATTTTCAATAATTTTTTAATATATAAAATTTTAAATAAAGTTTTTTTGTTATTTTTAAATTTTTTTATTTATTTATTGAAATAGATTTATTTTATTAATAAGATTCAAATAAAATTAAAGCTTTTTGAAATTTAAAATTTGTTTTTTTAAAAAAATTTGAAAATTAACGCTTTGATAAATAGTTTTTTTATTGTTATTTAAAAAAGAAGAAATTATTATTCAAGTGTAATCAAGGAGGTTAATTTTTTGTTTTTAATCAAAAGGGCATAATTTTTTTTTACTAATCATTATTTTTCTATCATGTCTACATTAATTCCGGAAATCAAATTAAATAGTTCTAATTATCATTCATGGAAAACACATATCTCGTTTATTTTTCGTTTCAAACACCTTTTGAATGTTGCAACTGATAAAACCTTTGAGCCCGCTACAACTGCTCCTCAAGCCGACCAAGATAGATGGAAGGCTCAAAATGAGGAAGCACTTGGTTTAATTGGTATTTCAATGGTTCCTAATTTGTATGTTTTAATTGGAAATTGTACAAAAGCACATGAAGCTTGGGAAATTTTAAAAACAACTTATGATAGCTCTAATGAATCCCGAAAAATTCAACTTCAAGATCAACTTGAAGATCTAAGGTATACAGATTTTAAAACTATGGATGGATTCTTATTAAAGTTTGATTCTGTTAATAGTCAATTAACTGGTTTAGGAGTTACTCTAGCTGATTTACGTTTAATTCATCTTATTCTTAAAAAATGTCTTCCTCATCAATTTCAACAATTTATTACGAATATTCATACTCAACTTGCTATTCCTAGCTTAGCTACTCAATTAACTTATGATATTTTTCATAATTTACTGCGTCAAGAGGAAGCTAAATTAATTCAATTTGGTACTCTTAAAAGTAGTGAACATGCTTTTATGTCTAAAAATCAAAATCATAATAATCATTTTAGATCCAATAATAATAATCATAATCATAATCATAATCATAATAATAATCATAATAATAATTACAAATCTTTTAATTATCAATCTCATTCTAAATCCTATCATAACAATTCTCATAATAATAATCATAATAATACATACAATAATCAAAGGAATAATTCTCAAACAAGACCCCATTGCACATATTGTGGGAAAGATGGACATATTACTAGTAATTGTTTTAAGAAACAAAATGGTAAAAAGCCGATGAATCAAAATAATCAACATAAACCTCATTATAAGAAAGGTAATAATAATGGTAATTCATCTCGTCATGCATTTACATGTACTTATAATGTTTCTCAACCACTTGAGTGGATTATTGATTCTAGTGCATCTCAACATGTTACTTCTCATAAAGAATGTTTTGAATCTTTGCATCCCGATACTTCTAATATTCCTGTTCAATTAGCTAATAATCATAGTTGTAAAGTTGAAGCTATTGGTGATGTGAATGTTCCTAATGGGAAATTACATGATGTTCTTTATGTTCCTGAATTAAAATCAAATTTGATTTTAGTTCCTAAACTTTGTCAAGATTATAAAATTAACTTTTATAGGGGCATATGTTATATCATTGATCCAAACACTAATCATGTTATTGCTACTGCTAAAATGGATAGTGATAACTTATTCAAGTTCTATGAATTTGCTCCTCCAAAGTATTCTTTGCTTACTACTGTTGATTTTACTATATGGCATGAAAGACTTGGCAATCTCAATTCTGATTATATTTCATTGATGCAAAAAGCAAATATGGTTGATGGATTGCCTAGTATTGTTCCTTATCAAATTGTTTGCAATGGTTGCATGAGTGGTAAGATGCATAGGGAACCCTTTCCTCATGGTCAATCTTGGAGGGCATACACTAAATTGCACCTCGTTCATAGTGATCTCTTGGGTCCCATGGAGAATCCCTCCATCCAAGGTTCAAGGTATGCACTTACCTTTGTTGATGATTTTTCCAGAAGAACATGGATATATTTCCTTCATAGTAAGGATCAAGTGCTTGATGTTTTTACTGAATTTCATATGTTTGTAGAAAGGCAATCTGGTTCTAAAATTAAGATTCTTCATACTGACAATGGAAGAGAATATGTCAATAATGCATTTAATGCTTATTTAAAATCTTTTGGAATTAAACATAAGCTTACCGTTCCTTATACACCACAACAAAATGGTGTGGCAGAACGGAAGCATAGGACAATTGTTGAAATGGCTAGATGTTTATTGCATGCTAAAAATATGGATTACAAGTTTTGGGCTGAAGCTATGGCTTGTGCAACATATTTAATTAATAGAACACCTACCAAAGCCTTAAAGGATAAAACTCCTGAAGAAGCTTGGTCTGGTAGAAAGCCTAATTTGCAGAATTTAAGAATTTTTGGTTCCATAGCTTATGTTCACAAACCTAAGGAGAAAAGAAAAAAATTAGATGCTAAATCTTCTCCTTTTATTTTTGTTGGTTATGATGAAAATACTAAAGGTTATAGAGTTTACAATCCTATTACTAACAACGTAAAAGTTGCAAGAGATGTTTGTATTGCAGAAAAGGGCATTCATGATTGTTCTAAAGTGAAGGATAATGAACTTGGTCAAACCAAAGTTGTGCTTGTGGAGGACCAACCTCCTTCTCTTAACCCTACTCCTAATGCATCTCTTTCTATTCCTTCTAGTGATAGTGATGATGATAATAATAACTCTACTCCTCATGACTCTTCTTCTAGTGATGAATCCATTACTTCTAAACGAAGACCTAAATGGTTTAAATCTTTAATTCAAGATAGTGATGAATACTTAGCTAGAATGGATAAACTTCAAGCTAGAAGAGTTAATTATTGTAATTATGCTTTAATGACTACTATTATGAATTCTAATGATCCTAAAACATTTGATCAAGCTAAAAATCAACCACATTGGAAAAAAGCAATGAAGGAAGAATATGATACTCTAATTTCTAACCAAACTTGGGATTTAGTTCCCTTGCCTCATGGTAAAAATCTTGTTTCTTGCAGGTGGCTTTATAAAACTAAATTGAATGCTAATAATCAAGTTAGTAAATTTAAAGCTAGATTAGTTGCTAGAGGTTTTTCTCAAATTGAATGCTTAGATTATAATGAAACTTTTGCTCCTGTTGCTAAAATGCCTACAATTAAACTTGTGCTTGCTTTAGCTTCTAGAATGAATTGGCCTATTCACCAAATGGATGTTAAAAGTGCTTTCCTTAATGGTGATTTACATGAGGAAATTTATATGTCTCAACCTCCTAGTTTTATTAAAGAAGGTAATGCACACTTAGTTTGTAAATTAAAGAAATCAATTTATGGATTAAAGTAATCTCCTAGGGAGTGGTATTCAAAGATTAATGAATTCTTTCTTTCTCAAGGCTTTATTAGAAGTAAAAATGATCCTAACTTGTATATTAAACATAGTGAAGATGATATTATAATTATTATCTTGTATGTAGATGATTTGATTCTTACTTCAAGTTCCAATACTTTGATTTCTGATATTAAGTTTCAACTTAATCAAAAATTTCAAATGACTGATTTAGGTCTTTTACATTATTTTTTAGGAATGCAAATTTGGCAAACCTCTAAAGGAATTTTCTTATCTCAAAGTAAATATGCTCAAGATCTCATAGATAAGTTTAAAATGAATGATGCTCATCATGTTTCAATTCCTATTGAATTAGGCACTAAGTTAATGCTTGATATGCAAACTCCTCTTGTTGATCCTACTTTCTATAGACAATTAGTTGGACGTTTAAATTATTTAACTCTTACTAGGCCAGATATTGCTTATAGTGTTGGTTTGGTTTCAAGATTCATGTCTAAACCTCAACAAACACACTTTAAAGTTGCTAAAAGAATTTTAAGATATATTAAAGGAACTATTAATGTAGGTTTGTTTTATGATGCAAATTATGATTTTACATTAAAAGGTTTTACTGATTCTGATCTAGGTGGAGATCCCAACGATGGGAAATCTACTTGTGGTTATTGTTTTTTTGTTGGTTCAGGAGCAATTTCTTGGAATAGTAAAAAGCAACAATCTACCTCTCTTGGATCCACTGAAGCCAAGTACAAAGGATGCACTAATGCTTCCAAAGAAGTCTTGTGGCTTAGAAGATTACTTGAAGATTTGGGTCTACCTCAACACGAACCAACTCAATTGTATTGTGACAACCAAACTGCCATTGCCTTGGCTAAAAATCCAGTTTTCCATGCAAGGACAAAACACATTTCTCTCCAACACCACTTTATTAGAGAACAAATTGAAGACAAGCAAGTTTCACTCCTCTATTGCAAGGGGGAAGACCAAGTTGCAGATATTTTGACCAAGCCACTTTGTAAAGAAAAGTTCCAATTTCATTGTAAAAATCTTGGATTGCAACCCATTGAAGGGTTTGATGTAAACTCCCCAAGTAAAGCTTAAGGGGGGGTGTTAGAATATTTAATCTTTACTTAGCTTAGGTTTATTTGTATTTAGTTTAGGATATTCATTTGGAATTCCTACATGTAATTTGTCCTCTAGTATATGTGTGAGGACAAGTCATTTCTTTTATTTTCCTTTATTAAAGAATATTAGATTTCCTCCATAAGAGGATGTGGACACATGGCACACACATTTTATGAATGGTGGCATTCATAGATTTGGGAGTTACTTTGTAACTCCTCTCCTCATCTCTATTTAAGAGATGTCTCCTCTCTCATTTCTTCTTAATGACAATATTGTAAAGAGTTTCTTGCTCTCTCTCTCTCTCTCTCTCATTTTAGGCATTGCCTCATTCATAATATCACAAGGGGTTTTTCTTTGCTTTTCCCCTTTCAAAAGTTCTTGTGCCTCCTTCTTCACATTTGGGTGATTGCTCCAAGGTTTTTGCATTTCTCTTGGTAACATTTACTTCATCAATAAACTTTCTTGGATTTTATTTTTCTTTCCTTGCTCTTGTATTTCCTTTCAATAACATTAGTTTGTCATTGATGTCAATAAATTGATTTTCTGATTCAGTATGATGTTGCCATATGTTGAAAAGATTTATTTGAAGACAATTAAGATGTCGGTAAGAAATAGAAAGAATGTGATGAATAAGGGGAGAAATAAGTTATTGAATAGGCAACTATTACCGAGTTAGACAATGATGAGATCATGATGTTTAGATTGTTTTGATATCCTACATATAATGTTGATTGTAAGGTTAATACTATACTATATCACCGAGCAAAGAACCTAGTCGGTAAACCCTAAGGAACCTAGTTGGTAAACCCTAAGGTTATTGATATCGGTTAATGAAGGTGGAATGTCTACCGAGTAAAGTTTAGTATTTACCGAGTTGCAACTGAGTTATGACAGATCGCATTGGATGGATAAAAGCATTATTTAATGAAGGATGCTGATGAGCTAGAGATGAATAAATTATTGGTATGCCACGCATGAAGTTTGTTAAGGATCTATGGCAATGGAAAATCAAGAGGAAGATCTATAGCACAGATTGAACCACAATAACCTAGCACAAGTTCCTAGGAAGGTATGCAAGTTCCAAGGCGAGGTAAAATATTTTCAGATCGAAGGATACATTGAACCTAGTCAAGATTGAAGATCTGATGGCTAAGATTGATCATGGGAAATGTGATCAAGGAGATTCAGCGGTTAGAAAATTGTTTATAAATAAGAAATTATTGATGAACAACGCATGTGGGCAAGTGTAAGCACAGGGATGCTACATAGTGATTATTGAGCACAAAAGCTTGAAGACCTATTTGAATAACAGAGTAGGGAGCCCAGCAGAGGGACAAGATAAGTCCTATGACTAGATTGTTTTGAGCAAATAGAATCTGCTTTAGCATTTTAGATGTGAAGTTGTAGATATATTTTTATTACTATTATTTTGTAAGTGACAGAAAATCTCTTAACCGAGTGGACTTAAAAATCTTATTTGTAAACCCTCTAGCAAGGTAACATTCTAAATGAGTGTTTGAAATCCTTTGACAAGGTCACTTCTAACAAAGTGAAGATCCTAACAGATCTGAAGGAAATCCCTTAACCGGGTCACATCTAGCAATGTGTTTGTAATCTTTAACATGATTTTCTTTTAATCGAGCATACTCTAGAAGAGTATATTTCTTAGTGGGTCCGAAATCCCACAATGGTTTTTCCCTATTTGGATTTCCACGTTAAATCTGGTGTTATATGTGTTATGATGATTATGTGTTGATGAGTTAGCATGGTTAGCAGTTTTTGGTTATGTTGCTGAAGTATAAGTTACCGAGGTTGAATCTGTTGATTTTATGGAAGATTAAGTTTGTATGATTCACCCCCTCCTCTCATCTTGTTAGCTATTGGCATCAAAACTTTACAGATGCAGGATGTAGTAGACATTGCCATGCGGCCTACCGACAAGTTTAGGGTAGATCCATGCCGCGTGACGACGTGATGCAGGGTGATGTCGAGGTGCACACTATCATGCCATGCAGATGTGTGACTAGGCCACACCACATGATGAGCTACTGTGATAGCTAAACGATTGTTCCTTCCTTTCTCGTTGGTGGCTAGTTGCTAGTCACATAGTGATGTAATGTGCACTTATGATTTATTTATTTATTTATTTCCTTGTGGGCCAGCAATTTATTCTATTTTGACCTTGAAGGTTTAGCCATGATCTTGCAATCTTGTTTTTACTTGATTTGATGTTGCAATTCTAGAATTATTTTCTTGCCTTACTATTGGAATTGGCAATTATTACCCTTATCCTTCTATACCTTGGTGGCTAAATTGGTTTATCCTTGTTGTTTTCATATGTTGGTCTTGTGTTGAAATGTGAATTCCTCTCCAAGAATGTAGGAGACGGTCTTGGTTGAGTGTATACGAGGAAGTAGACGTAAGGAACCTTGAGGATGGGGGTATGTGAGACAGCTAGGATCCACTACCTACCTATGAGTGGTGACTATCTCTTGGAGGCTAAACACCTTATGCAACAAGGGATGTTCACGAGGGTCTTGTATGGAAGGTAGCACCGCTATGGTGTGCCCTAGCACCATCAAGCCATTGAGTGAGTTGTTGGATATTTATGATCATGTTATTTGTTCTGAAATCAGGCATAGAGATGTTGATTGTGCATGTTATCTTTGACCAAGCATTAGGCATGCTCACATGTGGCCTTTTGTGTTGTGCATTCCAGTTATGTGGATGGTTATTATGTGAAATCATGGATTAAATGGTGTTAACTTGTCACTATGTTATGGGACATAATCATTGGAAAGGTTCTTTTATGCCTAGAAAGTGTAAACAATTGAGTTATTTACGTTGCTTTTATTTATTAAAAGTTAACTTGGTTGTAGAAATTTATATTTGAAGCTAGTTCGATGCGATAAAGTTTTGTAAAAAGATGTAATGGTAAAAGAAATTGATCATGATGGCATGTTTTCTTGTCCTGCTTGGTAGAATGAGTATGGGAATTGTTGTTTACCTCTTTTAATGCTTTGATTGGTGTAATGAAAGGAAGAAAATTCTTGTTTTTCTACTATGATTGTGGATAATTCCTAGAATATTTGAAAGAAGTGTGTGGCTTTAGAGGTATCTTGCCTATGGATAAGGACATTCTTAGAGGTTTTTAGCAATAATGTTTCATTTATTTACAGAAAGATTCATATGTGCAAATTTATAATTGTTAAATGAGTTTTAGGGCTAATACATGTTGCATGTTTTCCGTCTAGCCTTACGAATTCCAGGAGTAAGTCAGAGCCTAGGGGGGAGAATGTAGTGCCCCTACCCTATTTGGCTTTGTAAAAAATCGGTTTGACCTTGGTTGACTTTTTCTATGTGGCATTCTTGGATGGTTGATTAACCATTACGTAATGTTGTAGATTAGATAATATGAATATTGTGCGTACTTGTTATTGTGCTTTCGCATCGATTCTTATTTAAGTTTAATTGTTTCCCTAATTTTTGTTTTTGATCTCTGTTAGGCCCAATATGGAAAGCTAATGTACTAAGAGGGGAGGGGTGAATCAGTACTTCAAAACTTTTCTTCAATAATAACTTTACTGTTATGCATAAACTGAATAGTACAGTAACATAATATAAAGCTAAAACAAATAGATAACAATCATACATGATTCACTCCATAACACATATATTTTGGTTATGCAGAAACTCTTGGTTAGAGAGAAAAACTATGGTGGGGATGGCACCCACAACTTCACTACTGCAATAATAAAAAGTGCTTGGTTAGAGCTACATGTTTAGCTATTTCTGATAGCTTACCCTATTAGGAGTAACAAGATCTATTAGATCTACCTTGCTAAAGGATTTTACAACACTTAAACTAAATGTTGCACCTGGTTAGAGGCTTTACAATTTATAGATTTGATTAGAGTCTTTTACCCTGTTAAAGGTTTCTCTTACAACTTCAAAATATTACAATAAATCATTACAAATATCTGCAACTTTACATCTGAAATGTTATAGAAAATATGTGCTCAGAATAGATTACCTTGTTTATAACATACCTCGGTAACCCATATAGTAACTCGGTAAACCCTTCTGTTTACTCTGTTCTTCGACTGTTCTTTGAAAACCTTCTCGGTGACCTCTGTGTCTCTGTAACAGTCTTCTTACACTCATGCACACACACCTTTTTAATTCTTAACTCATACTGTATAAATAGATCTCTTATGTCGGTGATCCATTCATTGCTTCGATCTTACAAACATGTTTTATCGAATGAATAACCATGCAAAATATTTCATTGGTTAGATGACTTCAAAATCATACACAATCTTTAAGTGCAATTTCCAATGTGATAACGGTTAGATGTTCCTCGATCTTATAACACATTTTCATATGCATGTCTAGGTTCAATGAATTTGGTAACACATTTCACTCGGTGTATAACAACTCGGTGTGTCATCTTTGCTGCTCGGTAGACATGAAATGATACTCGGTAGACAACTCAGTGTAAACTATGTTCTGAGACTACTTTCTTCAATAACCGACTCGACTGTGCATACCGATTGAATACCTCGGTAGAGATAATCGACTAGAGTATATAGAATAACTTTGAACATAAAACTAATGGCAACTTGATAAGTAGTAACAATTCTTATTTAAGTTTAATTGTTTCCCTAATTCATGTTTTTGATCTCGAGCTAACACCTTCATTAAATAAATATGTATATTTATATGTATGCTTGTGAGACTCTTGGTTGCAGGAGATTGCAGGTACAGTACTGTCGTGGTGCGAGGTTCGTCTTCACCTGGATTCGCAGGGTTGAGTATACCCCTTTCGCCCTTAGAATTTGGGTTAGGTGGTCATAAAACCCTCATTTTACCCTAGTCATGCTCAAGTGAGCGTCACCTATAGTCCGTCAGTTTCCCTTTTCGTTTGGGTTTGCGGGTTGTGTATTTGGTTGGTTTTCTTGGTTTGCATGCCTTGCATGTGGTAAAAAAAATTGAGTATTTTATCCTAAGTATTTAGTTCGAATTAATGTGTTCATTTATGCATTAGTAACTGAGGGATTTAAAATATATAGGTTTCTTTTATGTGATTAATCATTAATTAAAAAGATCGCTTTATTTATGTTTGTAGCGAGTTTAATTTAATGGCTAATTTTAAATAACGAATTTAATTAGTTTATGCGTTTTAAAAAAATGGAAAGATTTAAAGTTATTTGAAATAGAAATAATTTAATCTCTTTTGCATTTTGGAAAAGAAAGGTTAATTTTACTTATTTAAGAAAATCAATTTTTATTAGAAAAGCAAGTTTAATTTATATGTATATTTGATATAGTGTGAAAGATTGATTTTGGGAATTAATTTAATTAAAATATTTTATCCTCGTCAATATTGTGAAATATAAATGTGAGCTTAGTTAATATTGAGAAAATTAAAATTAAATAAGAGAGAAGCATTTTATTTTTTATTAGAAAAGCAAGTTAGATTATTTGAATAGTTGAAAAAGAATGATTATTTTTTTTTTTTTTTTTTTATTTAAAAAGTGTTTAAATTCGAAATTAGAAAATTAGGTCAAAATTTTATTCTTTTAACCTAGGTTGGAAAAACATTTTGGGGGTTGTTGGTTTTCTTTTGAAAAAAAAAGATATTTTTTTTCGGATGGAGAAAATTTGGAGATTTTGGGGAAGGAAGAATTTCTACAGCTGCAGGTTGGGCTCTCCGTCGGATCTTGCCAGGAATGCAAAGAGAGATAGGATTCTTTATTTTGTTTCCTTTGTTGAAAGAAAAATAAAAATAAATAAAAGAACGAAATAAAATTTCTGGTTGCTTTCCTTTGAAGAAATTTCTGGATTGAAATGGGGTTTGGATTTTGAATCTATGTATTTTAGTTTCAAGTGTGGGAATTGGGTGGATTCATTGTTTGGGGAATGATCTCCATTATGCTCAAGATTTGCTTGTTTGGTTTAGTTTTTTCAACAAGTATGTGTTTTGGAAAAACAATATTATTCTGGAAAAATTTTCAAAATGGTGTTTTTTTTTTAAATTCTAGAAAATATTTCAGAGTCTGTGAATGAAATAAATTGGGGGTTTTAGTTTATTATTGTTTTAGTGTGCTTTTATTTTATTTGGGGGTTTCTGGTGTTTTAAAAAAAAATAAAAAAAAAATAGTATGTTTATGCTGGTCTTTTCCTATTCTGGAAAATATCCCCATTTTGTTCTCAAAAAATTTCTGAGTATTGTTAAAAAAAAGAAATATATATATACATTACTACTGGTCTTTGTACCCAGCAGCTGAGATTTTAGTTTTATTTGTTTTTGAAATGTTATTAAAACTCAAAAAAAATAAAAATATTGCAATGTATATCTGCGATTTTTTTTGTTTAATTGAAGGTTGCGTGGGGAGAACCATGTCATGGTCCCCACAACCCCTTCCCAAAAGAAGAGGGGACCACGTGGTTCCCACTTGGTGGGGCCTGTGGGTTTCCCCATGGGAGGGAGGGTTTAAAGTTTTTTGTTAAGTATTTTTTTTTTGCGTTAAATTAAAAGTTTAAAATTTTGTTTTTAATAAAAGTTTTAAATTTTATTTTTAATAAAAGTTTTTCTTTAATATAGTTTTTTTTAATTAATTATTAATTATTAATAATATATATTTATTAATGAAGATTAATATATATATTAATTAATAATTAATTCGAAATTCGAGCATTATTAAATTATTATTAATATATATTTTATTAATGAAGATATATATATATATATATATATATATATATATATATATATATATATATATATATATATATATATATATATATATATATATATATATATATATATATATATATATATATATATAATTTTGGTATCAGTATTACTGGGAAAGTATCTTTTTGGGAAAAAGATAGAATATTATTTTAATCAGAAAATTGTTGAAGTAAAATATATTTATTAATTGATAATTTTTAAATAATATTTTATCCAGGAACATATTATAGAGAAATTGAAAAGTAAAAATAAAATGAATGAGATATTTATCATTGGATATTTTGAAAATGTAGCTCATTTAGAAAACTTGATCGACCTTTATTGTTTAAACCAATAGGAAAGAAGATCGTCCCTTCCCGGTTATTGCCTATGCAAGTCAAATTTATGTATTCTCTTTTGTTTAAAGTATGTTCAAACTTTTGGTCTGTGTACTCCTTCCTATATAAATTTGCTTTCCTCTCCAAACTAGCTCTTGCTTCTACTAACCCAAGCATGCTTTTTACTAACTCATAAGCAGACTTAATTGTGGCATCTGCATCAGTTCCCTCTTGGGACATGCACATGAGTTCTAAGTCTGACTCCTTAGCCATCCATTTATTCAAAATTGCCTCTAAGGCATTCTTATCCTCCTTTACAACATTCAACATGCTCAAAATTCTACGCATGCATATATATACTTGTTACTACTTACTAAGTTGCCATTAGTTTTATGTCCAAAGTCATTCTATATAGTCTAGTTGGTTACTACTACCGAAATATTTAGTCGGTAAGCACATAGCAATCGGTTATAGAAGAAAGTAGTCATAGAGCTTAGTATACACAGAGCTGTCTACCAAGTAACACTCTATGTCTATTGAGCAGTAAAAATGATATACCAAGTGAAATGTGTTACCAGATTCATTGAACCTAGACACACATGGGAAACGTGTTACAAGATCGAGGAACAAAGAACCGTTATCACATTGGAAATTGCACTTAAAGATTTTGTATGATTTTGAGGTCATCTATCCAATGAAATATTTTGTATGGTTATTCATTCGATAAATCATGTTTGTAAGATTGAAGCAATGAACCAGATCACCGAAATAAGAGATCTATTTATACAACATGAATTGGGATTAGAAAAAGAGATAAGAGAGATGTATGAAGCAAGACATGTGTAATAGATAAGGAAGCACTAAGTATTGTGACTGTTAGAGACACAGAGGTCACCGAGAAGGATTTCAGAGAACAGTCAAGGAACAGAGTAAACATAAGGGTTCACCGAGTTAATCTATGGGTTACCGAGGTATGCTATAAGCAAGGTAATCTCATTTTGAGAACATAGAATCTGCTATAACATTTTAGATGTGGAGTTGCAGATATTTGTAATATTTTGAGTTGTAAGAGAAACCTTTAACAAGGTAAAAGACTCTAACAAAGTCTATAAATAGTAAAGCCTTTATCCAGGTACAACATTTAGAATAAGTGTTGTAAAATCCTTTAGCAAGGTAGATCTAACTGTAAAGCGGAAAATCGCGGTCGAACCCTAGTTGGTCTCCCCTCTTCTAACTCCAAGGAGAGAGAAGGGAGGTTCGCTAGGATTCGATGGGTTTTCACTTAGGGGGAAGACTTTACATTCAAAAGAGGGGTTGAAACTCATAAGATTCAATCCCACATGATGTAAGATTGGATACTAAATGAATTTCAAGGGTTAGGAAAGCAAGGCTACCCTCTTTTGTAAAGAATGCTGATTAAGGAAATTAAGCTAAGGATGCATAGAAAGTCATAAAGATTCGCTTATAAACTGAGTTTAGGTTATAGGATGAAGCTGCGGACCTGGAATTAGCAGTAAAATGTCGATACGGCGCTATCCTGCAAATTTGGGCAAAAGTTGTCGGGACGATGGCGCCCGGCGCCACGGTCCTCCGAAAAATCCGCGAAACGAAGGGGGATCTCTTCGTCTCTACACAAGGATTCCAGATCTTCAATTTCAGCCGCATACCTGCAACCTACACATAGAAAAGCGAAGACGATTGGGGGGTTAGGGATTAGGGGTTTGCCTTTAGGTCAAACCCCGGTTTTGGAATTAACCAAGAAATGAGCAAGATCTGTAAATGTAAATGACTGTAAAACAAGTACTAATACCTTGTTCTAAGGATGTTTGTATCCTTATGTGCGAAGGTTTAGATGTTGTATGTTGTATGTTTGTAGCATGTAGTATGTGATCTCCTCTTCAATGGTTGAATCCTTGTCTTGAATGCAACACTTAGCCTTGAATGGAGACTTGGAATGATCAATTGCTTGAATGCTTGAATGCTTGAATGCTTGAGTATAATTTCCACGCTTTGTACACATATCCTCCTCCTATCAAATGAGAGAGAAAAATGTAGTTTATATACTTGTCATTTAGGGCTGATAGACTGATTTTCCCGACCTTAGGCCGACCAAGGAAGTATATTTCCAAATTGCAATCAAAAAGACCCGATATCACTTAGGAAACTGGGCCCAAAATAGGACCCAGGGACCAGGGCGCTGGGCGCCATGGTCCTGAGGGACCAGGGCGCTAGGCGCTCTGGTCCCACCTCCCGGGACATCAGGGTGCAAGGAGGTTCAGGCCAGGGTGCTTGAAAAATGCAGTTTTCAGTGTCGTGAGCAAGTTTTGGGGTCTCCATTCAGGTTGCGTGTTGCATCGCCATCGTGAAGACCGAAATGCAGTCGAAATTGCAAGTGTCGCAATTTTAGGATGCTACATTTAGCCCCCACTTTAGCGAGAGTATGTATGCTCATACTTCCGGTAAAGTACAAGGAAACAACGTTGAAAGACTTTCACCACGTCAAGGAGGCAAGATACACCAAGCCCCCAGTGGACTAAGGATCTTACAACTTCGATTGACAAAGTAAAAGGGAAGATCACGAGGAAGAACCATGACTTTCAGTAGTAAGGTTCCCTCACTATGAGTCATGCAAAAGAAATACCAAAAATCTTCAAGACAAAGCTAAGTTTGCCAAGAAATTTTCAAGTATCTTTGAAAGGATAGACAGGGTGTATGCCCCCCTACGTTAAAGCGATCGCACACGCCTCAACGGGGGTGATTGTTTTAACGTACTGATACACATAAGAAATGAGAAAGGAAAAAGGAGCACGTTATCGCAAGGATTTAGCCCCCAAGTGTGAGATAAGCCCAAGGATAATAGACACAAAACACAAAGCATGAGGTGACTTCGCTTTCCTTGGGGTCAGTATGCTGTATGATAAGTCATGTGTATGTATGCATAATTGTTCTTCATTCCCCAATCAAGGAAGGTCACCTAGAAGAAGGGAACACATGTGTCTTTTGAGTCAACATGAGAGAGATCGAGAGATCTCAATGCTTTGCATCGTCCTCAAGTAGACAACACTAAGGACGACAAATAGAAGAATGAGAATAACATATAGAAGAAGTAACAAAAGAGAGGGGGAGAGAGTCTGCTATGCTAATGTAACTAGTCTAGCATGTCATCTACCCCCCGATCTTGCTGATCAATGTTTCGGGAAGGCAGGGAACATGCTAGAGGAGGAACATCCAACACAATAGATGGAGCTATCACAAGATCCAAACAAGGGCTATGTTCATGTTCCAAGCCACATTGTTCTTGTCTAGGAGCTAGGATAAGTGCTTTAGAAAATTCATTAGATAAATGGTTATCAACATCAACAAGTTCATATTCACTATCAGAAGCAAGAGGAGTAATATTTTCATCTATATCATCATCAAGATTTATAAAAATAGGATCTTTAACTCGCACAGGATCAAGACCATCATGCATCTTATGTTTAGGAGATTTAGGCTCAATATCCGGCTGAGGAGAAAATGGAATAATGCTTGTTGAAGGTGTTTGTGGAGATTGCAAAGTTTGAGAAGCAGCTGCTTGAGCCCTAAGACGACGCTTTCATCGACGTTCCCGTGCAGAACGATTACGTCTAGTATTAGTAGGAAGTGTAGAAGATAGAGGAGGAGGAATGTTCTCATCCCTATCACTTGGGTGTTTAGGTTGTGGTCTCTTAGGCTGGATAATAGGAGAAGAAGAAGGTCTCTTCTCTCTATAGAAGGCAGGAGGAGGAACTGCTCCATATAAAGGAGGAGTTTTTGGTTTAGGAAGAAGACCAAGTCCATCATGACGAGGAGGTATAGGTCTACTTTTAGAAGATTTATTAGGCATAGACATAGTCGCATCCATAGGGACGGGTTGGGAATCTTCTTGGGGAAAGACATTAGTTTTGTCTTTCAAAGGAAGAATTTCCTTCTCAAGAATGATAGGAATGTCAAGTTTAGGTGCTCTAGGTTCACTTAGAGATAGGATCATATCTGTTTTCCACTTTTGATAAGATTTGAAAAGATGATCACTTCGCGGAGGAAGAGATTGGAATTGTTTGGGCCAAAAGTAATCAATAGGAACACTAGAGGTTCTTTCAGCTGGTTTAAAGAGACTATAATTGACAGTAACAACTTCACCATTATGGGGAAATTTCAAACACTTATGAATAGGAGAAGCAATAGCTTTCATGGAAGATAGCCAAGGATAGCCAAGCTTCACACGAAATTGTTCGGAAGATGGAATAATAGCAAAGTTCACATCAAGAGATTTGTTATGGACCTCAATAGGCAATGTAATAGAACCAATTGCAGGAGAAGAAAATGCATCAAATAATTTCACAATCACATCTGTTTTGTCATAGATCACTTGATTCAATTGCAAAGTAAAAAGAAATTCTTCAGTAATAACATTAACCATGCACAAAGGATCAATAAGCACTCCATGGCAAGGCATATTCTTGACTTTTGCAACTATGTATAAAGGACCATCAGGTGCCCTAATGGTTTCGCTAGAATCAAATGTGATGGAAGGTTCTTTAGGGTTTTCTTGCTGCTCTACAAAGTTAATCACATTCAGAGTCATAGACACAAGACCATCAGATGAGAAAGAGGAATCATTAGCCTCAATCACATTAGAAGTATGAGAAGTATGAGAAGGTAATGGATCAGTAAAAATCTGAAGATTTTGGTTAGGAGGAGCTACAGATGTGTTGCCTTTATCATTCACTCCAGAAACAGAAATAGTATTATTATCAATCAAATCTTGAATTTTACCCTTTAGAGAAAAACATTTTTCAGTATCATGCCCAGGCTGACGATGAAAGTGACAAAAAGCTTTGTGATCAAAATAAGGTGAAGTAATCTTTGTAGGATCAATTTGTCTTATAGGAGGAAGGGTAAGCACATTTTGTCCCAATAACTTATTCATAATATCATGCAATGATTCATTCAAAGGAGTATACTTTCTTTCTTTCTTGAAAAATTTAGAAATAGGAGGCACACCTGATGCTGCATTCACATTGTTGTTGATGATGTTTTCATTGAATTTGATGGAATCTCTGTTCGGTTTAAACTTCCCAAATGGTTGTTGACTGCTATCACCCTTATCACTCGGAGCCATAGGATGTGATTGTTCCATTTGACTCACAGTCAGTTGATAATTGTGAAGAGTGGCGCACAACTGTTGGAAAGAAGTAAACTCAGAAAACAGAAGTTTGTCTCGAATATCTTTTTGCAAATTAGAAATAAAGATTCTTTGAATATCATTATCAGGCACTGGAAAAGAAATTTGAGCATACAAATGCTTATATTTACCAATGAAATCAGTCACTTTTTCTTTAACACCTTGTTTACAATGCATTAAATCAATCAAAGTAACTTTAGGACTTATATTATTTTGAAATTGTTGAATGAAAGCATTTGCAAGTTGTTCGAAAGAAGTAATAGAATAAGAAGGCAACGAGCAATACCATTGTAGGGCTTTGTCTCTTAATGTTCTAGTAAATAGTTTTGCAAGCAACCTTTGGTCATAAGCAAAATCAGTACATATTGTTTGAAAAGTCTTAACATGTGTTAGAGGATCTCCTTTACCATTATAAAGTTCCAAATGCGGGATTTCAACATGCTTAGGAGGAATAGCTCGAACAATGTCAAGAGAAAGTGGGCTCGCAACATCAAATGTGGGCACACTAAACTTAGATTGATTCATAGAGGCAATTTGTTGCTGTAAAGAAGAGATAGTTTGTGCAAGATTATTAATGGTAGCTTCAGTCGAAGAGTTCATATTAGGTGTGTTAGATTGAGATGGAGGTGTGATGTTATTGAAAGAAGGTAAAGAGTAAGGTGGTGGGACCCTATGATAGTCAACCATAGGGGATAATTGGATAGGAGGAACACTACAAGGAGGAATGGAATGATTAAATGAATTGCCCCCTTGCATCATGTTCATTTGTGAAGATGTAATGGGAACACTCATTGAAGGAATGTATGAAGAAGTCGGATTAAATGAAGGAATAGGGTTAATTGAAGAAGGAGGATTGCCCCCATGACTGGTAATCACAGGAGGAATGTCTTGTATAGAGGTAGCCATTATGTTTGATGTAAAGGTAGGTATACTAGCAATAGAAGTGGTCAAAGGAATAGAATGATTGACTTGTGTAGGAGGTTGTGTATAACCTAAAGATTCAGCACAACTCTTCATAGGCATCACATTCGAATCCACAATGTGTGCGATACCACGTAAAACATCAATTCCATTCTTATCACTTTGAAGCATACGTTTTAGACCCTCAATTAAAGGAAGAGCTTGACTATCGGGATACTCATGAGACATCCATTGGTGAAAATCGTCAAATTGGTTATCCAATTTGGAAAGTTGTTCAACAGAAACTTCATGGGGAGCTTCTTCATCATTAGGAGGATTAGAGGAATTACCCATGTCCTCGTTAAAAAGACTACTCAAATTAGGTTCCATCTCCTTAGTAGTTAAACCTCAGAAAGACTTAATTCTACGGCTTCGTCTAACGGGAATAGTGTAAGTAGGGCTTATTGTTGTAAAACTCATGCACTAGAGAGAGAGAGAAGATTTTGATTTTAGAGGTAGCAATTTTCAGTAAAACCAGCCAATCTTCTAGATTTAAGCTGTTAAATGCAATCACAACAGTCTCCCGAAATTTCAGAAAAAATGTTCGGGACCGTGGCGCTCGGAGTGCAACACGGTCCCTGCAACTTTTTTCGAAATTTGCAGGGATGAAAGGTATGATGATTTTAGAGCTAATCTGAAAAAATTGAGGGATTTTACGATCTATAGATAGGCCAAATTAAAGTTGCAAATTCAAAATTGAACCCTATCAAGATTGTCGAAAAATGCAAAATTTGAATTTTGAAAAAGAGAGGGAGACTGAAATTTTGAATTTTATGATTTTAGAGGGAATGTCAAGAGCAATGCAAATTTTGAAATTTGAAAATTGACTCAATTTCACGCAAAATTCAATTTTGAAAGCGGAAATCAAAGTTGTTGTAATTAGGCACTTAATTTCAAAAGTCACAAAATACAAAATATTTGAATAAAGCACTGAAATTTCGAATGAATGCAAATACAATTTTCAGATCTAAGACAGTAAGAACACAATTTTGACACAAAATTTCAGTTTCGATAATTTTTGAATGATTAGGAGCCTTAGACCAAGCAATCACAAGACCAACTTTGACTGTAATTTTGAAAGTGTTATAATTGACAAAATCAGCCAAAATTCTAGATTTTAGCAGGAAAATACAGCAAGATCTCGCTCCCAAAATTTTGGAAAAAATGTCGGGGACGATGGCGCTCGGAGTGCAACACGGTCCTCACAACTTTTTTCCAAATTTTCAGGGATGAAAGATATTGTGATTTTATTGCGGAATCCAAAGTTATAGCTGATTTGGAGATGTTTTGATCGGTCAAATTGTCGGACAAAGGTTGAATCAAGAGGGTTTCAAAAATTAGGGTTTTGACTTTTAACCACTTAATTTTCAGAATTAAAGCACAAATATGAATTGATAATTTGTAATAGAAGGACAGATCTGAAACAAGCATTAACATTTAGACATTTCGCAAGTTTAATTACTAAAAAGAAATTTTAGGGTTTTAATGCAATCACCTCTAAAACTTTGCAAAAGATCAAACATGGAAATGTAATCAATTTTTTCAGATCTAAGCATGAAAAATTAGAAAGGATGTTCACGTCGGGTTCACCAAAATGTAAAGCGGAAAATCGCGGTCGAACCCTAGTTGGTCTCCCCTCTTCTAACTCCAAGGAGAGAGAAGGGAGGTTCGCTAGGATTCGATGGGTTTTCACTTAGGGGGAAGACTTTACATTCAAAAGAGGGGTTGAAACTCATAAGATTCAATCCCACACGATGTAAGATTGGATACTAAATGAATTTCAAGGGTTAGGAAAGCAAGGCTACCCTCTTTTGTAAAGAATGTTGATTAAGGAAATTAAGCTAAGGATGCATAGAAAGTCATAAAGATTCGCTTATAAACTGAGTTTAGGTTATAGGATGAAGCTGCGGACCTGGAATTAGCAGTAAAATGTCGATACGGCGCTGTCCTGCAAATTTGGGCAAAAGTTGTCAGGACGATGGCGCCCGACGCCACGGTCCTCCGAAAAATCCGCGAAATGAAGGGGGATCTCTTCGTCTCTGCACAAGGATTCCAGATCTTCAATTTCAGCTGCGTACCTGCAACCTACACACAGAAAAGAGAAGACGATTGGGGGGTTAGGGATTAGGGGTTTGCCTTTAGGTCAAACCCCGGTTTTGGAATTAACCAAGAAATGAGCAAGAGCTGTAAATGTAAATGACTGTAAAACAAGTACTAATACCTTGTTCTAAGGATGTTTGTATCCTTATGTGCGAAGGTTTAGATGTTGTATGTTGTATGTTTGTAGCATGTAGTATGTGATCTCCTCTTCAATGGTTGAATCCTTGTCTTGAATGCAACACTTAGCCTTGAATGGAGACTTGGAATGATCAATTGCTTGAATGCTTGAATGCTTGAATGCTTGAGTATAATTTCCACACTTTGTACACATATCCTCCTCCTATCAAATGAGAAAGAAAAATGTAGTTTATATACTTGTCATTTAGGGCTGATAGACTGATTTTCCCGACCTTAGGCCGACCAGGGAAGTATATTTCCAAATTGCAATAAAAAAGACCCGATATCACTTAGGAAACCGGGCCCAAAATAGGACCCAGGGACCAGGGCGCTGGGCGCTCTGGTCCCACCTCCCGGGACATCAGGGTGCAAGGAGGTTCAGGCCAGGGTGCTTGAAAAATGCAGTTTTCAGTGTCGTGAGCAAGTTTTGGGGTCTCCATTCAGGTTGCGTGTTGCGTCGCCATCGTGAAGACCGAAATGCAGTCGAAATTGCAAGTGTCGCAATTTTAGGACGCTACACTAACAATCTTGATACTCCTAATAGGGAAAGTTATCAGAAATAGCTAAACATGTAGCTCTAACCGAGCACCCTTTATTATTGCAGTAGTGAAGTTGTGGGTGCCATCCCCATCGCAGTTTTTCTCTCTAACCAAGAGTTTCTGCGTAACCAAAATATATGTGTTATGGAGTGAATCATGTATGATTGTTATCTATTTGTTTTAGCTTTATGTTATGTTACAATAGTTTTTGGTTTATGCTTAATAGTAAAGTTATTGTTGAAGAAAGGATTTGAAGTACTGATTCACCCCTCCCCTCTCAGTACATTAGCTTTCCGTATTGGGCCTAACAATTGGTATCAGAGCTTGAATCTTGGAAAAGGGTTTAACAACCTAAAGAAAAAGATGTTATCAATGGAAGGCTATAAACAATCTCGGAGAATTGTGTTTTTGCAAGAAGAGTTGGATCATGCTAATCAAGTGATTGCAGACATGCAAAGACAAATGCAAAAATCATTGAAAGTTAGAAGAAGATTGTCTGATGATTTGCAGGACTCTCAAGAGCTAGTGGAACAGATTGAGACATCATCTGAGAACAGTATATCTGAAGAGATGATTGGAGAATTGAAAGAAAAGAATAAAGCACTGACTGATCAGCTAAAAGCAATGAAAAGAGAACATGAACATTTCAGCACACAGATGACTAAAAATCTTGATGCATTGAGGACAGCTAAGGATAAAGTAAGAGATCTAGAAAGAGAAAAATAACAGCTTGAAGCATTAGTATCTGAAAAGAATGATGAAATCACAAGGTTGACTGGGATTCAACAAAATCTGTCAGATCAATTGGGTTATGCACATCATGAAGCAAATCTGAAGGATAATGAGAATCAAGCATTAAAACTTGAACTATCAAGATTGACTGATGAACTTGAAGCAGAAAAGAAATCCAAAGAAACACTGAAGAAGAGTTATGAAGCATCAAAGATGTTGGATGAGCAACTGAATACAAGAAGACCCAACAAAGACGCATAACTCGGTTACAAAGGAAAAGACTCTGCCAAGAAGGGAATCCACACTACCGAGAGAGGAGAATCATCAAAGCAAGCTGGAAACAAGAAGAACATCAAAGGAAAGAAACTTATTTGCAACTACTGTGGAAATCAAGGTCATACTACCAACTTGTGCCAAATCAGAAAAGCTAAGCAACCAAATGTCATTAGGTCTAATGGTTATTGTAACAATTGCAATAAATATGGTCACACATCTAATCAATGTAGGACAAATTCTGTTAACAATTATCACAAGGCAAAATTCAAAGGGTTTTGTAAAAACTACAATAGATATGGACATAGTACCGAGAAGTGTTGGTTTAAGCAAAAGAACTATATGTGGTCTGCACACCGAGCAAATACTAGAGGCTACTGAACTCACACAGATCCTAACCAACAGTATTCTGTAGTACCATGGGATTACAATACAAGGATATGGTGTGAATGCTGTGGAAGATATGGACATATAAATGCCAACTGCTTTATAAGGTTTGGAATGAACAACCGAAGATCATGGAGAAATCCTCGTATGGCATGTTTTCATTGTCACAAAGTTGGACACTTGGCTGGAGATTGCAGAGATCAACCTAGAGGAGATACTAAGGAAATAAAAGGCAAATTACTGATGATTTGGAAAAATAAGGAAATTGTGTCAAATGAAGAAAGCACCTTATCTACCGAGTTAGGTGCACCTATTCCAAATTAATTGGTAAAGGTATGAAGCGACTGCATTCTCTCAAGGTTAAATCCTAATAGTTCCTATTTTATCATGTACTTAATTCAAAATCTGCATAACTAAAGATGCATTATGATATTTGAAATTTTATCAAGTCTTTTGGAAGCCTGTCTAGTCGGTAAATATAGGAAGATTGGCTACTTGGTAAAAGCATAAAAAGGAAGTGGTACCGAGTGCATTTAATGTTTTCTGACCTAACTACATGAAGCCCAATAAGGTATATTGTGTACTTAAAGCTTTTGCATGGTCATTTTACACTTACCAAGTTTTTAAGAAAGCAGAGCAAAGTGATTCAAAGGCGATCAAACCTCCTCCGAAGAAAAATTCAAGGTATTTACATCAATCACAACGCATTATCAAATTAGTTTACTGATCATATCAGTTGTGAATATCTGTTTTACATTTGTTAAGTGGAAAGCATCTTCCGTTCAAAATTTTTCAAACCCTAAGGATCTTTTGTTAAGTGATTATCCGAAATTTGAAATGGCACCTAAGATCCAGAAGCCCATTGTTGTTGAGAACATTGAAAAGCTCTCATTGAAATACTCTCTAACTCCCAGAGTAGCATCTGAATCGGATGATAAAACTGTATTTTCACTCACTCTAGATAAGGTTTAACTAGTTGAGGATGTCAGATTCTTCACTAAATGTCGTGTTGAGGAACTAGGTCATGTTGAAATCAAGGACACATATGATGAATTGTGTAGCGATGGGAAATTCGATAACAAGTATGAACACATTAAAATCAAGGGATTGACCAAAGCCCTAACCTATCCCCGTGTCTTCAAACCCCAATTGGTCAAGTTTGTTATGAGTAGAGTTCATGATAATTTCATGTGGTTAGAGGAGCAACCATTCAAAATCACCAAGGAAATTATTCATTTGATCACCGGTTACCCTATCTTTGATCATGCCCGAGCTCAGAAAATGATATCACAAAAGGAATTGATCACTTTAACTGGAGTTGAATCTAATTGTAGAGGAATGAAACTGAACAATGTCATAGATGTAGAGCTAAAGTTTGCCATTAGAGTAATAGGTTATTGTTTCTTTCAATCAGCACGGGAAAATAGTGTACCCTGTGCAATAGTGGATTTAGCATATAAAATTGTGAAGAAAGGAATGAAAATTGATCTATGTGAAGTATTGTTGAAAAACCTGTTTGAGAATCTAAACACCATAAGGAAGCCGAAGAAGAACAACTTGGCAAACACACTGAAGTTTGGATCACTTTTAGTATGCATGTTTTTCTATTTTGAGAAATTCTTTCCATTAGTCGGTAATGTAGTTTGGGAGCTACACCGACCAATCACCCATCAAATCAATGACTTCATCAAATGGCTAGGTGATAACTTTAATGATATTATGGATGATTACTTTAGCAAGTTTTAGGAAAAGATGCATAACAGGTATAGAATTCCACCCCAGTTAGTAGAGAAATACAAGGATGACATATGCTTTGAAGTGGACACTGACTACTACTATGTCAATGCTGTGGAACCGATAACTCAATCTTTGCCACCTAAAGGTTATGAGATTGATTTTGACATCACACAACAACAGATAGATGTTTTTCTTACATTACCAAGGCATGCTACCAAGCTGAGATACGGTACATATGAAGAAGTTAAAGAGAAAGTTAAGATGAGCATTGTAGTACCAAAGGCTACAAGGAAAGCAACAAAAATGATCAAGGCATTAACGGAGAAATTTGGAGAAGGTTCTTCCTCCACACCTATCAAGGGCACTCTAGTCATCACCGAGGAGGAATCTAAAGCCCAAGAAGTAGCTATTACATTGAGCACCAAGTTGCCTAAAGGGAAAGTTTTGAAAAGGAAGAAATAGGATACATTAAAGGTATCACCGAATCCTTCAGTAAAGCACCCAAACACAAGATCATCTGCAGTGTCACCGAGTAAGAAACCAAAGAATGTTGCCACACCAAAGGTAACAAAAACCTATAAGAAATCTACTCAGAGACTTATTTTGACTAAAGAGTCCAGTGCCACCAAATCTGAAGATGCAAGCAAATTTCAGATTGTTAAGAGCAAAAAGGAAGAAGTACATAGTGTTGATAATTTTTGCGCTAATCTGAAACAATATGGTGGATTTGGAGCATTTAGATATGTTAAGTATGACTCCAGATCTGATACAGAAAAGAGACAAATTGAAGAAGCCATAATCTACACACTTCTAAAATTTTGATTGGTCCCATCGGAAGTAACTAATTCTCTTCCAAAAGAATTGTATTTACATATTGATAACAAGTGGAAATATGCCATGGAATCAGAAAAGAAGATGAGAGAAAGAAGTCTGGTACATCTCTTTCCAAACATGTTGGTAGATGAAATAAGTGAACATCTGAAAAACTACCACTCCAACTTTCTAGTCAAGCAAAGAGCCTTGAAATTGATGAATGGCTTTTATTTGGATGTAGAGAATGAGACCAAGGAAAAATGGGAGGAAATCTTTCGAATCAAGAATGATGGTGAGCAAGTTGAAGTTGAAATAGTTGATGTCATCAAGCAAGATCCTGATATCACGGAGCAAGACCTTGCTGACACTATACAAATTGATGAGGATATCATGAACACCAAGGCACAAGAACAAGAAATGATAGAAGGGAATGCATATGCCAAACTAGTATCTAGTGAGTCAGTTTTGGAACAAGTTCAGCCCTATCCTCCGGTCACTCGGCCTGTTTCAACTGAGGCCCCTCAGGATACTGAACAAGGAACAGAGGGTCACAAGTATATAGAAGGAGAAACTACTTCTCAGGACACCGGGGAACAGACTTCTCAAGCTCCTTCTAGCACTGAAAATATTACAATTGAGATCCTGAGCAAGGATTCACCAAAGGCTACATCAGAGGTTCAAGAAATTGACAAAAGTGTTGCCTCTACCAAGCAACCTACCGAGGGTCAGCAAGCCTCCCAAGCCATTGTATTAGTTCAACCGGTGAAAACTAAAGAAAAGAAAATGAAAAAGCATAGTTTCAAATTAGATTTGTCAAAACCAATAGTGTCGCCGAATGTAGACATATCCAAATTAAAAGGGCAAGCACTCATTGAATTCGGTGAACTATGCAAAGCCAAAGCAGAACAGGAGAAACAAATGGCTACAGTGACAACAGATGCAGCCATCCATATTCAACTGGATGAACTCCTCAATCAGATCGAGACATCTGGAGTAGAAGCATCTAAATATTTGAGAAAGTTAAAGGACAAAGAGCTCACTGCTAAAATGATTAAAGAGGTACAGAAAGCCATTGCTATTGGAAAAGTAAAACTTGTCAAATTTATTGTTGAGTTGCCCCCTCAACTCAAGCACATTCTTTATTTATTTCAGAAACTCTATACATTCTCTTTATTCATTAAAGATATCAAAAATAAAATAGAAGTGATTGAGAAAGAGATCACCGATCTCTCAAATAAGTTGACCATTGAGCCAAACTCTATTTAGAATTTCTATACCAAGCTACAAAAGCTCATGGCTCAACAGTTGGAACTTAGGAATGAAGAGCACAAAATAAGGATGGACATTATGACTCTTCAAACCTTATTTATTCCACACTTGTCCTCCATCCAAGAATAGATCAACAAGGCTACCTCCCTATCCACTCAACCAGAGGGAAGCACCTTAGATGGACTAATTTCACTGTTAGCTGACATTACAGCTCATAATTCACTCATGGATAGTGTCAAGGATGCCCTCTCTACCACTCTCACCGATGCAAGGATAAAGTACAAATCAATTTTTGACCAGTTGCCTCTACCGAATGGTAACTAAGTTTTGATGTTTATCAAAAAGGGGGAGTATTGTATCAAAGTATCAAAGGGGGAGTGTAGTATATAGGGGGAGTATACCGAGTGGTAACCACTGAGTAGTAATCAAAGAGAAAAGAACAAGTGCAGTAAACACAGAATATTGATCACAATGCATGAAATATCAGAATTTTGTACAGTATATTGATAAGGGGAGTATATTTGAATATACTATTTTATTGACTAATGTATATACTGTCAGTTTAGTCAAATTTTGTAAGTATATAGATTTTGAGTTATGACTTTGAAAAAAAAAGTTTTGTCAAACATCTCAACTAATGTCAAAAGGGGAGATTATTACTACTTACTAAGTTGCCATTAGTTTTATGTCCAAAGTAATTCTATATACTCTAGTCGGTTACTACTACCGAAATATTCAGTCGGTAAGCACAGAGCAGTCGGTTATAGAAGAAAGTAGTCACAGAGCTTAGTATACACCGAGCTATCTACCGAGTAACACTCTATGTCTACCAAGCAACAAAAATGATATACCGAGTGAACACACACCAAGTGAAATGTGTTACCAGATTCATTGAACCTAGACACACATGGGAAACTTGGTACAAGATCGAGGAACAAAGAACCGTTATCACATTGGAAATTGCACTTAAAGATTTTGTATGATTTTGAGGTCATCTATCCAATGAAATATTTTGTATGGTTATTCATTCGATAAATCATGTTTGTAAGATCGAAGCAATGAACCAGATCACCGACATAAGAGGTCTATTTATACAACATGAATTGGGATCAGAAAAAGAGATAAGAGAGATGTATGAAGCAAGACATGTGTAATATATAAGGAAGCATTGAGTATTGTGACTATTAGAGACACAGAGGTCACCGAGAAATATTTCAGAGAACAGTCGAGGAACAGAGTAAACAGAAGGGTTTACCAAGTTAATCTATGGGTTACCGAGGTATGCTATAAGCAAGGTAATCTCATTTTGAGCACATAGAATCTGCGATAACATTTCAGATGTGAAGTTGCATATATTTGTAATATTGTATTGTAATATTTTGAGTTGTAAGAGAAACCTTTAACAGGGTAAAAGACTCTAACAAAGTCTATAAATTGTAAAGCCTTTAACCAAGTGCAACATTTAGAATAAGTATTGTAAAATCCTTTAGCAAGGTAGATCTAATAGTCTTGATACTCCTAATAGGGTAAGCTATCAGAAATAGCTAAACATGTAGCTCTAACCGAGCACCCTTTATTATTGCAGTAGTGAAGTTGTGGGTGCCATCCCCACCACAGTTTTTCTCTCTAACCAAGAGTTTCTACGTAACCAAAATATATGTGTTATGGAGTGAATCATGTATGATTGTTATCTATTTGTTTTAGCTTTATGTTATGTTACAACAGTTTTTGGTTTATGCCTAATAGTAAAGTTATTGCTAAAGAAAAGATTTGAAGTACTGATTCACCCCTCCCCTCTTAGTACATTATCTTTCCATATTGGGCCTAACAATACTATGGAAGATCCCACTGTGTCAGCAAATTTCAATATGGTGCCTCTGACCTTCTCTTCATACTTGCTTGCAAAAATAGCCTGAGCTTGTTTAAACTTTTCTATCTCATCTTGAAGAGTCTTAGATGATTGAAAACCAAATGTCCTAGGGGAAGGGGGAAATTCAATGATTAGGACAGTGGGTGGAGATGTTGCTGGAGTAGAGGCAATCATCAAAGTGGATGACTCACCTTTCTGCTGCTGCCCTTCAATCTCGCCTTTCAACTGTGCAATTATGTTAGCCTTGTGGGCTAATTCCACTTTAACCTCATTGTATGCATTTAAAATCATTTCCATCTTCACATGGACATCACCCTTCTCTTTTGCTTCTCTCTCAGCTACTGCCATGTTGAACTTTGTTGACTCCAAAGTTGGACTGGCTGCTTCCACTAGCAATGTGTCCTTCACTCTTTTTACAATCATTCCCCCTGAGTAGTTGGACTTTGAGGGGCCTTTTCTTTTCCTACTTTCTTCCTTTCTTAGTGACCACATAACCAATGCAGCATGATCCTTGCTGAAGGTCACCCCTTCTAAGGGATTTGTCTCCTTTCTGACAACATCAAGGATTAATGTGTCAGCTATATCCCACTCGAGGAGAATTAACACTCCAGCTTTTGCTATCGTTTCTCTCCCTTGCTCAGGGGTAATGGCTTCAAATTCAACTATCATTTCTTTCTTGATCTCTTCTTCAACCACAGATGTGTCCTTATCTGGATACTCCATCTTTCTCTTCTCACATCTTTTATTGAAGTGTTCCATTTTTGTTCTCCAAACAAACTACATGAAAGATCATGTTTTGACAAAATTGCTATTGGCCAAAATCTCCTCACTAGCCTATTTGATGATAGGGCCTAGTTCTTTACCTATAAATTCCCCTGTAGTCAAGTCCATTTGGGCACTTGTTGGTTCTTCAAGCATTCCTTCTTGTAACTCCTCATAAGTGAGAGCAATTTCCCCAAGACTTCCTAATTGCAACAATTGCTCTTCTGTTACATGTTCATCTCCCACAGAAATTGGGGATTAGGATGGAGAGTATAAATGTTCACCTGTTTGTATCTCTTTTCCTACACTTTGCCTTTTGGGAAAATCTTGGATTTTGACCACATCTATTAAAGGTCTTTTTCCTTTTGATGAGGAGGGCTCATCTCTTGTTGGCATCAACACATTATATGTTGATTTCTTGTGCACTACATAATCTCCTGAGGGCACTGCCTTTGCAAATGCAGGCCTGGCTAAAATAAGTTTAACCATCTCAGGGTCACTTTTCAGAATAATTTCCCTCTTCTCCTTCAAAACCTGCATTAGATCCTCAAAATGGAGCATCAAAAATATGACCTTCTCCTCAAAAGGGGTAAAACTAGCCAAAGGATCATAAATATTGTGAAACTAGTGGATGAAGTCAATGGCCTTCTTGTATGCAATCCACTTTTCTTTCCTTAGTTACTGTTCATCTAAGTCAAATTCATTCCTGATCAAATCTTTATGAAAGTGGAATTGGTGAGCCCTCCCTGCACATCTAACTCTTTTTTTGAAATGTTAATGAAAAACCCTTCTGGGTTAGCAAATCTTACTACCATAGTAGACAATATGTATGGTTGAAGGAACTTGTCAAAATGTACCCATTCTCCCTTGGTAATTACAAATTGGTGAGCTAGGGTTATAGTTGGGAAAATAGTTCCCTTGCCTTTATTTGTCAACTCTGCTTCCTGCAGACCTCCTATCTGTCTTAACACCTCTGCAATTCCAATCTTCAAGGGGACTTGGTAAGGGAGCAGGTATGGAGCTCCTCTGAACCCATAAACTCTGAAAATAGTAGAAGCAGGGTATAAGTAAATATCACCCCAGTTATGCACAATTTTGATGTCCTCAACAAATTCTTTTGGCCTGAGGAACTCAAGAAGAGCTTTGGGAATTCTAGGGTTTTCAGAACACATTAGGATCCTAATCTTGGATGCAAAACATCTGTCAAAATTTAGGTAGCTAGCATCCTCTCTATCCCAAGATAGGATAGTGCTCCATAATTGTACTGGCATTTCTTCTCCATTCCTTCTCTTTTAATAAGTCCATCTCATTGGCAAAGTAATCTGCACCCTTGAATAAGAACATGTGCATGAGGAGAGAATACCATCCAAAAGGCCTGACTACTTTGGTATTTTTAATTCCTATCAAACCCTCATGAATAGCATCAATAAGGTAGGGAGAAAAATCAAATGTTATGGCCAAGGATGGGTTAAGGATTTATGCCATCATAAACATGTAATGTGTGGGCATGCTTGTTTCTGCATCTTCTCCAAAGATCTGGCATAGACACCAGTACATTCCCTTAGCCCTCAAAGTAAAAAAGTTTAGGGAGAAGGGCTCCATGGTGCTTGGGCCTACCACTATTAAAATTCCTATCTTTGTAAAGAACTCCTTCAACAGACCACTTCTGAGATGAGTCCTCCATGTCTCATAAACCTTAGCCAATGTCTCAAAATTGATAGGCTCTAAATAATTGGAGACTTCACTGAGTCTGAAAACCTTTCTAAACTCATCATCATTTATTTCAATCAGAACCCTTCCATTCACATTTCTAATAACTTTGGCCACAGGGTCATAATTGGCTACGATCTGGGTCAAGAGGTCCATATCCATAAAAACCCCAGGCACTATCAGTTTTCCTACATCTAGCTCCCACAAACTATTGCTCGATGCTTGGGAATGCCTTTGACCAAAAACAACCTTGAAGAGTCCTAATCCAGTCAACCCTATCTGTACATCCCTTAACCAGTTTCCCTCGTCGTACTAACCATCACTAACCCTTAGGCAGGGAGATTTGGGCACAAGCTCTTTAATCTTTGGTACACTATTGGTTGACAAAGTCAATTGCTCCAGAAAGTCATCGTAGATGGCTATTTTCTGATAATCGACCTTCCCTTTGAATTCTCTTCATGGAGCCATTTTAAAGAATTTTACTTTCTTTAGTCAATTAACCCTTTAGCCCCTTTGGAAAATAAAAAACCTAGCACACCAAGCAATCGACAATTACAGAGCAAGATTTCAAGAAACTTACTCGTGATTTGAGAAAATTTGCCTTGCGCTCTAGTTCTTGTTTGAGAATTTTGAATGTAGATAGAAAAACTCAGCCTTATGAGAGATTTGTTATAGTAATTGAGGACTTGACTAGGGCTAATTAAGAGGCATGCTTCAACAATCAATTTTCATAAATTCAAATTTTGGCACCAACGGATAACCAGTCCCTTTTAAAACTGCTTTTCCTTTGTCAACAACCCGCAGACCTTAAACTTCATGCACCTTCATGTCATGGGATAGCAACAACCTTTAGATCCTATGGAACTAGATTGACCTTTATCTAACCGTAAGTGTTTACCACTTGACACTCGGTCTTAATTGTCACCCGGGCCTGCTAGTAACTGCTTGTCGCTGGGTCGTGGACCTTAAACATCTCACAACTTCACCTTGCGACTCAATGACCGCCATGGATCTCTTTCAAACTTTCCTGACTTCTACCTTCCCCAGGAAACTTTACCTTAACTACCAAGCACTAACCGCCGTCTTCTAACTATTTTCTAAGCCGGCCACTGGCAGTTTGTCACTGGGTCACTGACTTTAAACATCACACATCTCCATCTCATAGTGCACTGACAATTGTTGGATCTATGCTTAGCTGCTCGATGTTTATCGTTTGTTGTAACCGCCTTCCATTAACCTTTGTCTCACCATGACTGCAAATGGTTTGTTGCTGGGTTGTGGACCTTAAATTTTGCACTTCAACTAGCGGGTCAACGATGGCTGTAGATCTCCATGAAACTCATCTAGCTTTTATCTCCTTTAACTATCAAAGTGGGCCCTTTACCTTCAATTACTTAGCTCGTGAGTTCCTGCCAGGTGTATCCACCTGTCATCCATTCATTTACTCACAAGTATACTTGTTTCCACCTTCTGATAGCCACGTGTGTTTCGGGTGACTGGATCATTTTCCTTTTTGGCAGAACTACCTCGCAAGCATTTCCACCTGTTATGCCACATGTTTTACCACCTCATCGGGACCCACTAGCTCACTGCCACTCGGATCGCCAGCTCATTGGTCGCTACTCCGTGAAGGGTAAACTTCAGACACCTTCACATTGCGGGGTAGCGACAACACTTGATGATCATCAAACTTGCAGTCACTTTAACACCCATAGAAACATTCTCAAAAAGTAGGTCCTACCGTTAGTTGCTACTCCATGAAGAGTAATCTTCGTGCATCTTAACCTTGTGACTCAATGACCACTGTAGATCTCTTTCAAACTTATCCGTACTTTAGCATCCGTAGAAAGACTTTAAGGAAATTAGGGTCACACTCACTTAGTCATTGTTTCGCGAAGGGTAACCTTCACGCAGCTTCTCTTTGCGGTATAGCGATGTCCACAGGATCAATGGGAACTTGCACGCTAATTAAGAAACCTGACAAGGAACATAAAAGACATAGGAAAAGGTGGAAAATTAAGAAAAATGATAACCCACCTAGGATAAAACCTAATAAGGTCCCCTCTTCGCATGACAGACTAACCCTTCCACTTAAGTGGAAAAAGAAACAAGGAAATAGGAGGAGAAAACTCATAACATAGAATTTTGAAAAGCAAAACCCTGAACCCATGGACATATAACCCTCAAGAGTAGAAAGAAACCATGCAAGCCAAAAATTAAAAGGATTGAAAAGAATAATCACCCAAAAATCCAAAAAGTGATAACACACCCCCCTTTCAGTGTTCCTTGATTTTAACAATTGGTATCAGAGCCTAGTTCCTCTGAGGAAGGTCCGAGAAATTGATTCAATGGATTTTGGTTTTCAAAGACAACTTGGTGTGGCACTTGAGGATCTTGATGTAGGTAGAAATGAGATTTGTACCTTGAAGAAGAACTTGAATGTTGCTGGTGACTTCACTAATGACCTGAAGGATCAAGCTAACATCTCTAGAGAGAAGAGGAAGGAATTGATGGACAAGCTAAAGGAAAAAGAAGATCAGATCATGGAATACTAGGATAAAGTTGATGAAGTTAGCAAGCTTGAGAGAGAAAATACTGCTTTGATGAATGAGATGCAATCCATTGTGATGAGGTTGACTAAGGAGATTGAGTACTGAAAGAAAAATAAAGAAAATTTGGCCCAATCATTAAAGAAAAGACTAGATGAATGCTTCCAGCTTACCTATGAGAATGATCAGTTGAAGCTTGAGTTGACACAGTCAAGGAATAATGGGCAAGAAATTGAAAGACATATTGATACTTTGAGGGATGAACTTGCTACTACCAATGAATACAAAGACAAATTCAAAGCTAGCTTAGCAAGGCTTGACGAGATGCTGGAAAGTTAGAGACATGGAAAGGACATTTGAGGTCTAGGATTTGAGAAAGGTGAATCCTTCGGATCTAGACAAGGAAATGCAAAACCTGATCAAAAGAAGAGAAAGAATGCTTCGGTAAGACTACCTAATGCTCACAAATTCAATGGTAGATGCTTTACTTGCAATAAGTTTGGTCATATGGTGAATCAATGCAAGAGTACGATGAATAATGAAATGAACAACATGAATAATGTTCCCACCTTTATTGCTCAGTGTTTTATATGCAATAATTTTGGACACAAGTCAAATATGTGTAGCGTAGTAACAAATAACTTCCAAAACAAAAGATGCTATGCTTGTGGGATGTTTGGACATATCTCTAATCGGTGTAGGACAAGACCAAATCAGATGAACTTCAGACATATGCAAAATAATGTTGTTTGTCGTGCATGTAACAAAACCAGTCGCATTGCAAAGTACTACAGAAGCAAGAACTTTGCTTCGGTAGACAAGAAAAAATAAAATGAGAAGAGAAAAGTGAAAGTATAAGAGATCAAAGACAATCATGAGAATATTGTTGGCATTATGTGAACTAGTATGTGGACATAATGACATTGTATGTTGTCATTGATGTCAATATGTTGAAGAGGTATGAACTGGCATATGTGAGAACCGGTATAACACTGTGAACCGACATTTGTGCCAAAGTAAAGCGGTGTGCTTGTTCAAGGGGAACCAACATATGGTTATGGGAATTGGCACATGGAAGCGTTGTATGACTACCGGCTGGTAGTCTCAACTTCAGGGTTTCCGGTTGAAGTGCTTCAAGCCTGTATGGCTAAACCGGTGATCTTTGTTTGATGAGTAAGCAGTATAACAAAGAATAGATCATGTTGCCACGTCAGCCTTGTGCACGTGAAGGATCTTGCATGAAGAAGACTATCCCTATCTACATCGGGAATGTGCGAAGTTTGTAAACGGTGAAAACATGTGATGGATTATCAGCCGCCATGAAATCGGTGGATAATGAATGATGGAGAATGTCTTGAGATTTATTCAAGATCTACTGCATTTAATACAGTATGATCAACAGTCGAGATTGAACTATTTGAATTCCTTAACCTAACAAGTCTAGGGTTTAGGGTTTATGCTACCAACCTGTCTGTTGTCCTTTAAGGTCGATGTTGTGATTCTTTCAAAGGTTGTTGGCATAAGTTGTGTGTGAGTATCCAAGAGAAGGGATACAAGATCCTTGCCAGACCAGAGGAGAGAAGTGATACCTATAGAGTGTAAGTGCAGAAGGTGAAGAGGAGCTTAAGTGGATCTGCTTTGGCATTGAGTGCTGTTACCAGACCATGGTAATACCTATTGATCTTTAACCACCTCAACAGCTGGAAAATCCCCTAACAGGGTAGCCTTAACCGGCTTGCTGTAAATCCCTTAACAGGGTAACTCAAAGTTATTGAGATCTGGAAAGCTAGAGAGCTCTAGAAATCCTTTAGCTATTGAGTTCTTGAAATCTTCTAACAAGGTACCCTTAATAGGGTTTAACCCTTAACCGGGTATTGTAGCCATCCCTTAACCGGGTGATCTCTAATAGGATTGGTTCCTAGCAGAACCTTTTGTAATGTCTTTAACCAGACAAGGCTTCTAATAGAGCGGACTTCCAAAGAGTTCAACAACAAGCTTGTGGGTATTCATCCCCACCGTGGTTTTTCCCAGTTGGGTTTTCACGTGAAAAATATGTGTGTCATGTGTGATGCTTTTATCTTGTGATGCTTTGTTATTGCTTGTTAAGCATATGATGGTTCTGTGTTTTATGCCTGTCAATAAAACATGTTGAACTAGCTATTGTGAAGATATGATGATAGATTACATGTTCATGCATAAGGGTGAAATGGTAGTGTAGTTTTGAGTTGAGTGGAAAACTCAGTGAGTAACTGGTTTATGATTGTTTTAGTTGTTCTGAGTCTTATCGGTTGCACTCTATTTGAAACCGGTGTCACTATTTTCCAGTCATTCAAAGTAATTGCTGCTGAACCGGTTTAGGTCTGTATTTTGTCTGTACTGATTCACCCCCCCCTCTCAGTATTGGTTTGGTACTATTTGTTCATCATTGAGTTATCAATTGGTATCAGAGCATCCTCCAGGTCTTCTATGTTATAAGCTTAACCATTTGAGGTAAAGATCCCAGACAAATGATGAAGAGGGAAGGTCCAAAGTTTAACAAGGAAAATTTCAGTATATGGAAAGATAGGATGAAGATATTCATCAGAAGCATGGGTTCTCAACACTGGAGTTATGTTGAGAAAGTCTATGTTGTCCCTACTGGTACTCTCACCGATGGCCAAAAGATAGAGATATAAGAAAATGGGCAAGTCATGGAAGCCCTTATTAGTAGTCTATCTGACATTGAGTTTATTGATGTTCAGGACAAGGTAAATCCCAAAGAGGTATGGGATGCTCTTGAAAATATCTATGGTGGTGATGAACATGTAAAATAGGCTAAGGAAGAAAGCTTGAGAGGGAAGTTTGAAGAAATGCAGATGGTTGAAGGTGAGACCATTCAGCAGTATGGAATAAGAATCAAAATAGTTGTTGGAGAAATTAAGAGTGTAGGTGGTAAAATAGAAGACTCCACTGTAGTAAGAAAAGTCCTGAGATCCCTATTGCCGGTCTATGCAATAAGGGTTGCTGCCATTCAGGAGCTGAGATCAATAGACAAGACTAAGGTGTCCTTGGACTCCATCATAGCAAAGTTGACAGCCTATGAGCTACATAAGTTTGATGGCAGCGTTCAAAAGACTTAATTAGCTTTTAGAGCTTTTGTTGTACCATCCAGGAAAGGAAAAGAAGCAAGCACTAGTGGTGAACCAAGACAGAGCAAAGTAATGGATGATGAGGAGTTTCTGATGGAATTTGAAGCTCTACTTGCTAGGAAGCTTCCTAAAGGAACCGGTAAATACAAAGGTAAGCTACCTTTGAAATGCTTTTCTTGTAATCAGATAGGACATATTGCTATAAACTGTCCTAATGGCGATATCAAGGACAAACCAGAAAGGTTTAGGAAATTCAAAGGAGGAAACCAAAGAAACTATTTTGTAGCAGTTGATGAAGGTGTCACAGATGAAGAATCAGAGGATGAAGAAAATGAAGATATTGTGTTTGTTGTTGTCAAAGAAGATGTGTTAGACAAGAAGGCTCTTGTCTCCCGATTTGATAATTCCAATGAGTGGATCATTGACAGTGGCTATTCTCACCATATGACTGGTGATAAGAGAAAGTTTCTATCCTTGGAGGAGTATGATGGTGGTGTGGCTCACTTTGGCAATGATGTACCATGCATGGTCAAAGGCAGAGGGTCCATCTCTCTGAATGGAAAGAGTAGTGCTGACAATGTGTACTGGGTTGATGGTCTCAGACACAACCTTCTGAGTGTTGCCCAACTGAATGACAGTGGCCTCACTTTGGAATTCAAGAATGGAGTTTGCAGAATTAAGGGAAAAGATGGTGAATTGGTGGCCACCGGCATGCAGACCAAAGGTAACCTATTTCAGCTGAATGCAAATATAAGCACATGTCTTATGGCCAAATTTGATGATAGCTGGATATAGTATAGGAGACTCTGCCATGTAAACTTTGATAACATTGTAAAGGTCAGTAAGATCAAGGCAGTTAGAGGATTGCTGGTGCTAAGCAAACCGGATAATACCTTGTGTAGAGAATGTCAATTGGGGAAAATGTCTTCCTCAACCTTTAAAGGTAAATCTTTCACTGCTGACAACTTGCTTGATCTTGTGCATACTGATTTGTGTGGTCCTATGAAAACTAGTAGTGTGCAGGGTGATAGGTACTTCATGATTCTCACTGATAACTACTCAAGAATGATGTGGGTCATATTCTTGAAAGACAAGTCTGAAGCCTTTGTAAAGTTTAAAGCTTTCAGAGCATTAGTGGAGAAGGAAAGCGGTAAAAGGATCAAGTGTCTGAGAACTGATCAAGGAGGGGAATTCACTTCCGGTGAATTCAACAAGTATTGTGAAGAATTTGGCATCAAGAGACAACTGTCTGCTCCCCGAACTCCACAGCAGAATCGCCTAGTAGAGAGGAATAACCAAATTATGGTTGAAGCAGCTAGAACCATGTTGATTCAAGGAAAGGTAGCTCACACCTTTTGGAGAGAAGCGGTGAGCACTATAGTCTACACAATGAACTGGGTACTCATCAAGAAAGGTAAGGAAAAAACTCCTTATGAGTATTGGACCTGTTATTCACCAAAAGTGATAACCCAAGAACACCTGCAATTGATCTATGAAGTAGCCAATTCAATCTGTGAAGAACCTCAGGGCTTGGACAACATGACAAGGATATGAATCCTTCTACTCTTCAGGCTCTACAAAACCTAGGCGGGTATACCTTTGATGCATTTAATCAGATCTATTACACACAAGACTGCATCAATCAAAAGCAGATGGATCTCAAAAGGTTCAAAAACTAAGAGGTAATTGCAGATGGGCTAGATCCACACTTGCAACTCAACATTTTTGAATCATGAGATGGACGGACACTTCCACATAACATAAAATATAAAAAGATATTCTGATTTTGGATTTTTAAATGGTGTTCTAACAACCTTTCAATATTACAAGAGACCAGTGCCTTATCTAGGCCACAGAGTCATGCATAAAACTGGAAGAGAAATCTCAGATGCAAGTTCTTTTCAACATTAAATTTTCATCTATCAATGCCTTACATTAATACAATCCTCTGCTCTATCACAAAACCATACTTATATATATATATATATATATATATCCAATATGCATTCAAAATCATTAATGCTGGGTTATAGGATTTAAATCCTTCCTTGAAGAATACCCAAAAGACAAACATTACACTCTTAGAGGAATCTAAAAGAGACAACTCAAATTATCCTTAATAATATGAAATTATATAAAGCTGAGTACATTTTGGAGACAATTTCATGGAAACTCACACATGCCTTGCATACGAGTGAACCTGCAAACTGAAACAAAACCTATAGTAAAGACAACATTGAAATCATAAAAGAACACACTATCATTTGCACAAATAAAAAGATGTCATCACTGGAACCTGCAATTTTGGATTTCTCCCCTGGAGAAAATCTCTCCAAAACTGGAACCCCTACAAATGAGAAGAATTAAGAATAAAAAGAGGAGGGAAGAAAATCAAATCTGCAACTGAAATTGCTAAGTATCTCCTCTCTAACTGAATTTCACTCCTATGGAAACTGCTCTTGAAATATCCCACATTTGTCCAAATTAACTGCCTAGTTGGATTCCTCATTTCGAGAGCTTTCCGACGATATATAACACTTCATATTTTGAGCAAAAATGAGACCTTGAGTGAATTAATCCTCAACATGTGCACATCATTTAAATATTTTGAATTTTAATATAGTTGAAACTATATATTTTATTGATTTTAATTCTGATTTTTGCTCCCATTTGGTCCTAACGCCTTGCCACGTGGTGGGACCTGATTGGTCGATGGGGTCCATTGGGTGCCACCTGGGATGACACCTTGTCACTTCGCCACATGTCTGCTTGCTTGTCATCCACCTAGGTGCCACCTCTGCACCACATTATCGCCACCTCACCAGGACCCATCTGCTGGACCGCTGATTGGACCTGCCACTTGTGCACCACCTGGCTTTTGCCATTTCTCGGCCTTTATCTAGCGTCCATCTCCACTCCATGAAATCGTGCGAGCCCTCGATCTTCATCAAACCTGCATTTTCTTTAACCTTGCATTTTCGCCATTTTGCATTTCGCTGTTTCGCGGACCTTAACTGGCAAGCAACTTTCCTTTGCGAAATAGCATAGACCATCTGATCTCTCGAAACATGCACAATCTTTACCTCTTTTCGCCATTTCGTAGGGTCTAACTCACGTGCATCTTCGGCCTGCGAATCAACGCGCTTCGTCGGATAATCTCGGACTTGCTCACTGGTTAAGTCGGCCTTTCTCTGCAAAATTCTACTTGTTTGCCTCGGGAAACATGCCTACGTGGGGTCCACCTGGTCGCCACTTAGTCACCTCCTTCATTGCCTCGAGATCTGCACCCAAGCGTGGGCCCACCTTGGGTGCCCAACGACACCGTCCATCAAAAGCCTTGATGACTTTGACATATTAGATGGGTGGAGATTTTCTTATAAACATTAAAAAAGTCCCTTCCACAGTGAATGTGGGATAATGTTGTTTGCTTGAAAATGCTTTTTTGAAGGTTTTCTCTATAGATTGCATTTGCTGAAGATTTAAAATGCATTTTCAAAACACTACATCTGGGAATGATGCTGGCAAGGTCGTGGAATCAAGATTTACACCTGCCAATGCTATTTACTTGAAAGTTTACAAAGCCTTTTATCCTTTCAACGGCTGGCAAGGTAGAATGGTGGCTGAGGTTTTGCGAACTAAAACTTAACCACTAATAGAACCTGCTGTTTGGAAGCTTCAAAACCATCGCCCTCCATCTGAAAATACACTTGCTGAAAGATTTATAAAACTTATACACCATTTCATTCTACGCAAGGGAAGATTCAACATATTTGAAAAGCTGGAGACACCTATTGATTGCATTGTTTGAATTTTTAATGTCTTTCAATTTCCACACACAGCATGGGAGGATTCAGGCATACACCAATTGCATTTTCTTGGAGGGCTCACATGGAGGGAGGGTCTGATTGCTATTTGCATCTACAGATTGCATTTGTTTTAAAACTTATTCCTCTTCTCCCTTTCACTATGCTTACCAATTTCATTTTATTTGAAAACTCTATCCTCTCTCATGCCACGCAAGGAAGACTCTGTGCTTTAAAACCACATTGAATTCCACCTTCCATCTCACAGCATGAGGGAACATTCAGGTTGCAGCTTGCACTCGCATTATCAATTTTTTTAAAAATAAATGCTCTCCTCCAGCCATCACGTGCCATTGGAGATGGGCATTCAACCTGCCAAATGCATTGATTGGAGTTTGTTGCTGCTGTAGCTACTACCAAAGGGAGAGCACATGAGGGGAAAAACTTGCCATGATGGAGGAAAAACATTTAAAGGAGCAAATGGGAATTCTCTAATGTTTTTGGCAAAAAGAATTACATTCAAATAAAATGAATCTGCAACATTCCTAGAGGAGGTTAACTAAGCTACCATCATCAACCATTGTTTATTGATTTCCCACCATTGAAAGATTTGACTGCAATCTGACATGATTCCTTTAATGGAACAAGTCCTATCATAAAAATCCAATATGTTCTGGTTCTACTCTGAGACAATCATTGGTTCTGTTCAATGTAACAAAGTCTGAACTTGGAGTTTACGCTTGGCAATGTTTTACGTGGAGAGGATGCTGACAAAGTCATGGAATTTGGGCTTTACACCAGCCATTGCATTTGCTGAAGTTTTTATTTGTTGAAGATTCTTAAAATCTTTTAAGACCTCCCTTTCATCTGAGCATATCCAAATAGTCCCTCACATCCTCATTTTGTACCACTCTGAAAAGCTACAAGCACCATTCCTTAAGTCTGGAAAAGATTGGAATCTCTGGAATACCAATGTGGCGTATTCAACTTTGAGTAAGCCATAGCATCAATCAATTTTCTTTATTATCTCTGGGGAGTTAAAATGTCGTGAAATTTAGAACATTCTGCCACAAAAATAATGCGCGGGCATGAGCCAGGTCAGGCCCCAAAGTGGGTCCGACTAAAAAAAATTTCATTTTCATGCAACTGACCTCTAAAATGACTCATGACCCTCAAACATACCTCTGGAAATGATCGCCATCATTTTCGGATCATTAAATTGAATTTTGCAACCTTCAGGCAATTACGTCACATTTTCGCATTTAATCGCGAAGACGTAATTTTCAAACTTGTCAAAACACCTTTCTGGAGCTCGCCATCTGACAGGCGTGTACTTTGATATACAAGGATGAACTCTACCAAATGGTTTCTCAAGACGAGTCCCGAGCAAAGAGATATTAATTTTTGAAAATGCCCAACTGACTTTGTCGACACCGCGGACTTGATGAAGTCAATGTTCTGGCAACACATGATGTCTTTCATAAAAATACCAAACGACCTCCGTAGACTCTCAAATTTGAAAAATAGGTACCTTGAAGTACATATTAAATCTTTGAATTCTCAATTTGACCAAAATTCTGACTAGGTGCAAATGGTGTGCTCATGAAAACGGCCAAAATCTACTTATACGACAACAAGAGTACGAAAGATTGAAAAAGATACCCAATAAACCCTTTTGAAAACTAATCAAATGGATTCGTAGGAGCTTGAAATTTGAAACATAGCTTGATTTTTATATCAACAATAGCCTGGAATAAACATTTTGATATGACATTCACCAGGGCATTTTTACACTTGTGCAAACCACACCAACTACAAATGGATTTGGCTTCAAAAACTCAGCAAATAGATTCGTCAAGGCTTGAAATTTTGCAGGCTAACTCACATTTATGCATAGAATTGAATCCATTTTGAATTTATTCATGAAAATCAATAGGTTAAAAGATACAAACACTTAAATTAGGCTACTTAATAAAATCTACATTTGTGCCTAAAATGCACTTTCAGCTCACCCCTCGAAATGGGTACCTGGTAAACTTCTCCAAACTGAATTGTGAAAGTGCACATCACTGTATAGGCCAAATGAAAGGTGTACAACAAGTTTCCAAAGCGTTACCTGTTGGAAATCAACTGGCTCCATTTTGCCCTCTCTCTATCTAGGCCACCAGAATGAGATTAGGTGCCTTTCTGAACATGCGGAGCAAAATTTTTGAAATGGACCTCTAATCTTTGACTCAATTTAATGAGTCCCAATAGTGGCTCTTACTGGGGATGGTTGATTGCAAGATGAAAACAAGAATTCAGAATCTATGGTTAAGCAGACCACCTAAAAATGGAATACATCTCTTCTCCTCTTCTCAAAAGCAAGGGGCTTCCTTATTCTACCCAAATAGCAGGGAACTTTATTGAAAACCACACAACTGAAAGCAAAGCAACTGTACAAAATATACAAACATGCTAACAACTAATCACAAATTGCTCAAACAATCTTACCATTTACCTCTGTCAAAAATCTAATTTTCATCACTTGATACCATGATCCAAACAAAGGCACTTTTCAATAACAACTGAGCATAATTCTTATAATCAACCTCTTTTGTTTCATTACTAAAACATCTAGTGTGCTTACCTCTTGTCTGATTCTGAACTTTGTAATCACACACTACTTCAACACAAGTAAAAACATGAGACAAATCACCATAAAGGCTTTCCCACAAGCTGCCATACACTTCACTATCCCACTCAACTCTATCATTTGCAAGGACATCATCATGCTGAACTTGAAAAATAACACACTCATTTTCAACATTGCAATTCCTATCAGCACATACCTTATTACCATTTAAATTTATAGAATGAGGGGCACTACTAACCAACTGATGCAAACAAGGAACATGAACATTACCATCTAGATGTGATACTTCACTATGCTGATCACACCTCATACTATCCTTGCTTATCAAACTAAAAACCTCTGCATTCTCAACATCCCATTCATGGAAAAGAATGCATACCTCCAGCTGAAGCAAATCCTCAGCTAACTCTTTCTCTTTCAGGCTTACATCCACCTGAAACACTTTCATTTGTGGTTTTAAATGATCATCATATAACCCATGCCTCTTGTCTTCATCATGAAATAAATTTTTACAACCCATGCTATTGTTGTTCGGAATTTCATCAGTATTATGGACTGGTTCATCATTTACAACATCTGGCTGATCAATTATCTCTTCATACAAAGGGTTAGAAACCAAATGGACAATCCCTTTATGAACATTATGACACTGAAGCGGCTAGTCCATATCTATATCAACATTGAATAAAGCATTAGTAAAATTGCTAAAGACACCATCCATCCGATCATCATAATCATCTTCATCAAGCAAAGAAGAAATTGACACTTGGTTGGAACAATCCTCAATGTTCCATGTTTCACATTCATAAGATTTTATCCTATGACCATCATTATGAAAATCAAGATAATCATACTTATCTTGCCACAACTGATCTTCTTCACCAATAGAACACTCGTCATCAGCCAAAGAATGAAAATGAACATTGCTGCCATTTACTTCATTAGATGAGTTTTTAGCATGTTCACTAAAATTTTCTGTCATAGAACCATCTGTTAGATCAGCATGTTGTTCATCAAGTATACAAACATTCAGTTCACAGTCCTTTTCCGAAGAATCCTCTTCACTATATTTTAGAAGGTCTTCATCAACAGCTCGAAGGCTCTCCAACATTTGAACCTTCTTGTCCACAACTTCAAGAGCTTTCTTAAGTTCTACAATCTTTTGGACTTGCATTGCACTTTGTTGTTCCATGTGAGATTCTGTAAAAATTTGTCCATCCATGTGTGCTATATCTTCATCGCAATCATGTGTACCATTACAATTTTTTGAATTAACTTTGTGCATAACTTTCAAAATAGAAAGATTATCAACATGATTAGAAGAAGTGAAATCTGAAGTGAAATGTAAAAATAGATTTACTTCATCCTCAACACAATTGAGATTATCAATATCTAAGTGAGGATCAACTATTGTTTGCACTAAACAATTCTGATTTTCATCATATTGTACACTTTCACTTGCACAAATAGCAACACTTAGTAATCCCTCTGTATTTGGTATTTCAACATCAAATACATTAGCGACATGTAAAGATTGATGGTCATCACCATCATTATTTTCACTAATATTATCCTGGAGAGATGCATGATTCACTTGGTAGTTGGCAGCCACATAATCAGCATAATCGACATACAAATCAAATGGTACATACCCCTTGTATATATCTATCTCTGTATCAACATTTTCACAGCACTTCCCATTGATCATTCCATCCTTACTGTGAGAGACAACCGACATTAATAGCAGAGGTTCTTGACTCTCATTTAAATCTGAAACACATGCATCAACAAAACCATTCGGAATTGCAAAGCTTGATGCACCTAGACACAGAATGATTTGCTGAGTCTCACATGGTATTTCACTATTGAAGGTACTTTGATAAGAAACCACACCAGACACAAATCTCTTGGCTATCCCAAATTTCAAATTATTTTCCATGTCCCTAGCTGTGTTAAAAGCTTCATTCAAAGTCTTGGGTTCTTTGTTTCTCAATAAGAAGCTCATCTTTTCATCAAATGCACTCATATAAACATCCAGACGTACTTTATCATCAAGTTTATAGTTTCTGGAAATTTTGGACAAATCTTGTGAAAATCTAATATTAAATGTTGGTACCAATTCCTCTTCCCTGATTTGTATATAAGTGAATTCTTTCAGCAAGTTGGAATTACTCACCTTCTCATCGAATTGATCCATGAAATTTGAAACCAATTCTTCCCATGAGGTAATAGAATTCATTGGCAAAAAGAGAACCAATCTCTTGCATCCTCTTTCAATGACTGAATAAACAATTTCATGCATACATCTTCTTGGCAAATTTCAAACTCTCGTATCAAATCTGAAAATCTTTTAACATGTTGACATGCTGACTCTGATTTCTTCCCACTAAAAATTGGCAAATACTTTCTAATTTCTGTGGGTATGGGATTTGGGTAACCTGGAATATCTCTAAAATTTAGAGCAACATAATGGTTCATGATGAAACTTCTCCTATTATACGATTGTGACATTTCACCAGGCATGGTTCTATGTGGAAATACACAAGGTTGAAAAACTTCACTATTCATTTTTTCTTACTCCCACAAATGATTATACAACTTTGGATAAAAACTTGAAGCAAGTATCCTCAGACCCAAACTGTTCATAACATTGCTTGACACAGAGCTTTTCCAAATTTGCATACTACAACAGAATATATATGCTGGACATTTCAGCAGAATGGCAATGCAAATTAATTTATGATTCCTCTATTTTCCCTCTCTATTAGTGTTGTTCACTTAATGGGAAAACTACATTACACATTCAGAATTTTAGAACAAACATCTTTGCATTTGAAACCTTTGAAAATACCTGGAGATTTGCAGCTGTAAGACTTGTAGATCTGGAGATTTACTTCACACTTTAGCACTGTCTTTTACATCAAAGTCACCACCTCTTGCATAGAGGATATTTTGAACAACAGAATGCCATCCAACACTTATTTAATTCTTTGTTTCTCTTTCAATCTTGCTGCAATCAACACTCTTCCAGGCTATTTAACACTGGTATGAACCACAGAGTTGCCACCCAATAAGGAATTGGGGAAAAAATCACACACAGCTGCAAGAACTTCTTACAACTCTCAACAATATAAATTCACTGTTACTCCTTCATGAAATATGATATGAAACACATATCATTCTACAGATCTAGTACAAGGAGCATTTTCTAACTCATAAATTCACTTTCACACTCTGTGCATACACAATGGATAGACTAGCTGGATATGAAATTGATAGAACGAAGGATACATTCAACTTCTGACCTCATCAATCAAACATTCAAATCCATTAATTCCCCAGGAGAGTCGCCATTTTTGTTGTGGTGACTTGGATGGGATAATCTCAACCTTATATGAATTAAATCTTTCTTAACCAGAGGCTCTTGACAATTCATTTGTTCCCCAGCAGAGTCGCCATTTTTGTTGTTCACCAAAAGTGATAACCCAAGAACACCTGCAATTGATCTATGAAGTAGCCAATTCAATCTATGAAGAACCTCAGGGCTTGGACAACATGACAAGGATATGAATCCTTCTACTCTTCAGGCTTTGCAAAACCTAGGCGGGTATACCTTTGATGCATTTAATTAGATCTATTATACACAAGACTACATCAATCAAAAGCAGATGGATCTCAAAAGGTTTAAAAACTAAGAGGTAACTGTAGATGGGCTAGATCCACACTTGCAACTCAACATTTTTGAATCATGATATGGAGGGACACTTCCACATAACATAAAATATAAAAAGATATTCTGATTTTGGATTTTTAAATGGTGTTCTAACAACCTTTCAATATTACATGAGACTAGTGCCTTATCCAGGCCACAGAGTCATGCATAAAACTGGAAGAGAAATCTCAGATGCAAGTTCTTTTCAATATTAAATTTTCATGTACCAATGCCTTACATTAATACAATCCTCTACTCTATCACAAAACCATACTTATTGTAGATCAGGAATTCGATTAACATCAAAGCAAATAGATATTAGCTAACCACAAAGCCAAATTGCAATGAAATAAATCCTAATTACACTCAAAAGAAGAATTGAAAACAAGACATTCAAAATACATAAAAATCTATCACCAATGTCTCTTCCAATTGACCTCCATTGTCCTTCTTTCTCCTCCAAATAGCGGATTTGTGTGGATCTCACCTACAAGTGCAAAATCATGAAGCAAGATTGATTTTGATAGTGCGAGGATACTAGAAGCGTGGTTGATTGATTCAATAATGTGATTGATTCTGAAAATGTGATTGATTCCCCCTTTCATTGAAGAAAATCATCCAATTTATAGACAAATTGGAGAGAGGACAAGATTAGCATGAAATTGATATTTTAGGCAATTGATTTCAAAAATGGCAAAATTGAGTTGAAGGAAGAAGGTTATGACACCTTCTATGTCATGAATTATGACATATTGCCAATGCAAAGCTTAGAGAACTAAAAGCTTTATGACATCTTGCTATGCCAACAGTATGACGCATGAGAAATTCATGCTTCCATTGAAGCACAAAAATAGGGAGAGACTAGAGAGGAATTGATTAGGTGGAAATTGAATTTAGAAAATGAGGTTGAAATTAGGAATTAGGAAAATTAGAAATAAGGTTAGAAATGATGAATTGGAAATTAGGAAATTAGAAATTGATGAAATTAGAAAATTAGGTGAATTAATTAATAATTTTTCATTCATTAATTAATTCACAAAAAGAGGGGGAATTAATTAGCCAATTAAATAAATATTTAATTGTGACAAGAAGACTTAGGATAAATAAATAAATTATTTAACCTAGAGGGAAAATGACAAACAAGATTAAATGAATAAATCATGAAACCCTAGAAGATGAATTAGAAATGCAAGGACAACAATTAGGTCTTGACAAAAGATAATTGATGTAGGGTCGATTTGATCATGATTTTGACTGACAAAGGACCAGTGTTGATAAATGATTAAAATTGGTTGACAAAAATCAATCACAAATTGACCAAGATTGACAAGGAGATCAAATTGAAAAGCGCCAATTGACATGATTAAAGAAGACAAGGATCGATGATGAATCGATCACAAAATGACAAAATTGGCAAGGACAAGGATCGATGACGAATCGATCGCAAAATGACAAGATTGACAAGGACAAGGATTGATGACGAATCGATCACAAAATGACATGATTGACAAGGACAAGTATCAATGATGAATCGATCACAACAATGACGTGATTTGACAATGACAAGGATCGATGACGAATCGATCGCAAAAATGACAATATTGACAAGGACTAGGATTCATCAAAATCATGACTGAAGATTTGTTATCGACAAGACCTAATTCGAAAGCGATAAAAATGAGGAATGCAGAAGAAGGACTCGATGCTCGCAAATGATAAAGACCAAGTGTGCAACATAGAAGAAATGTTAATGCGATGCAAGAACCCTAAAATAAGGCAATGCGCAAATGTTAAAGTATGACTCCGCAAACGTTGACCATTTTTAGACGTCTACATTTTGCCCCTCTTTGAGACAATGCGATTCTAAGCATTGTTTCAAAGAACAATAATGAAAATGCCCTAGACAATAACAATAACATATGCATGCCCCCTCGAGGAATTGGCTGGAAAAATCCAGAAAAGAGGCCAAGTGATCGATAAGAATGACATAAGACGATAGGTTCAAACGGACTACCAAGACTGACGGAAGAAATGTTAGTAAGCAGAAATTAGACAAAGGACAATTAGAGATGAAGGAAAACTTGCTTTTACAAATGCACATAAGTAGGTGAGAACCTTTATTTATTGTAGCAAAGCAGATGTAGAGCATCATGGCATTGAAGGCCAGAGCTGAAATGCAACCCCTTTTGCAAAAGACAGACACATCGCACACAAGGAATGAGTGAAACATCCTACGGTGCATACATCAAGGGTCGAGGTATGTGCGGCATTCACAAAGCGAATGTACTTATCATAGACACCCAATGATATAGTTGCCCCAGTTTGTGACAAACATTCCACAAACAACAAACACAACAAAAAACAAAAGGAAAGGGACCATGAACCATCTCGGTTACTCTAAATCACTCAGTGACATCATCGAGCAACATAGGAACATGATCGAAGCCAAAGATAAATCAGTAAAAAGATAAGATGCACAAATTCAACCAAGTCAAACAAACAATCTGGTCGTCATTGTCAAAAGTGGAAAACAAGAATGATCATGCTATCTGGTTCCAAGGAATGCGGTACCCCGTCTAAGATAGGACACAGTCTGGTTTCGAGTATACCACACCCTGTATAAGACCCATGATAATAGTGACAAGGACAAATGATATTGATGTTGAGTGATTGACATGACAATTTTGATTAGTTTGAATGTCTGGTTTGATTGAAAAGTTCATCTATTAATGCGCGATTTCATTAAAGCATAATGTTTGATTGATTGTCATTGGATGTATGCTCAGTGATTTGTCTATGCACGAGGGGATCATTTATTGACAAAATGCAAAATGCCAAAGAAATTGTTTTTGGATTTTGATGTTTTCACTTTGTAGGAATTTCGAGTTTTTTTAATTTTTTGTTCGTTTTTGAGGACTTTATTTGACTTTTTAGGGATTTTTTTTAGGACATTATTTGATTTTTTTGGATTTTTTCAGGACATTATTTGATTTTTAGGGATTTTAATAGGACATTATTTGATTTTTAGGGATTTTTTCAGGACATTATTTGATTTTTAGGGATTTTTTCAAGACATTATTTGATTTTTAGGGATTTTTTTCAGGACATTATTTGATTTTTAGGGATTTTTTCATGACATTTTAGCTGAAAATGAACACATGATTTTTTTGATGTTTTTGAATGTTTTCAGGATTTTTTTCAATTTTTTTTATTATTTCAGGACATTTTTCAATTTTTATGATTTTGCCCCTAGTGTCTAGCAAGGCAAGGAATATGACAGGTGAATAAATAGGCTTTCTGAAATGATGGTGGATAGAGGGAAGACAAAGGCCTTTTATTATGGAGACAATACAGATGCAATTTTCAAGGGCTATTGTGTGATGGGACAAGAGACAGATATGACAATGTAAAGTAGTGACATGGCCTGAGGGATATGTCGAGGTTTTGAACAACATGTTTTGCATTTCATGTCCTTATGTCAGATCAAGATCAAGGGATAGAAAGAGTGTATGGATAGTGATAAGATATGGATAGGATAAACAAGACCAAGAATGGATAAGGGAGATGGACTGAGGGTCGAGGTAGGATACGGGATAGTGGCAGAAAGTTGCAATAAGCTAGGGAATATGGATGAAAAGTTATAATAAGAAAATGGATAAAGACCAAAATCTATGATAGACTAAATGTTGCAAAAAAGATACATGATGCTCATGAATATCCTCAGCCTTGTCAAGATCAAAGGTGGAAAGAGGAAATGGATAGGAGGGACAATAGGATAATGGAGGAGTATGACATGGTATGATAGGATAATGAAGGGCAATAGGATATGAAGGAGGAAACCTACCCCCAAGTGTAATGTGCAAGAAGTTCATAGATTATGCATGATGCCTATTTGCTAGGTTTTCATCACGGTACTTGCCCAAGGCACCTATTTGCTAGGTTTTCACCAGTGGATGAATTATTTTTTGCGTTACATTTTTTTTCTTTTGTCTTTTTTTTTTCTCACTTTTTTTTTTTGTATTTTGACTTTTTCAATAGAAGATGGACACGTGATAGGGGATGGAAGAAGGACTCAAGCATCTTTTTTTTTTTTTGTTTTGGATAGTAGCCTTGAAAAAAATGGACCATGACCTTTAAAAGTATGCTCAAAGAAGTTGGTAGGATCAAGACATGGAAAATAAGATGAAACTAAGGTAAGGATTTATGTAAAGGATTGGATCAAAGGGATCGAAGGATGAAAAATATGCATTGGATAATGGATAGGGTATTGAAAGAACTGTGCTTGAGTGGATAGAAATGTTGGCAAGATTGACATTGGCACACACCTTGAGGGGTGATGGACTAATGGAGGAAAAATGTATTTTGGATATTGAGATTTTGACGAAGGAAAGGCTATGGATTTTGGGACATAAGGGCCCAAAACGGATGAAGAAGGTGGTGGAGTAATAGAATTGGAAGGTTTGGATGGAGGAATAGCAATTTTAGATGCCAATTTTGATGTTTCTTTAGGCTTTTGTGCTTCAAGGATCCGCTTAGGGATCCACATGGTTTTTGATTTTTCATGCTTTTGTGGTTCCTTGGATTGCATTGCTTGCACAAGGGATTTAGGAACCCATATATATTTTGACTTTTGTTTTTGAGCAATGGGCCTTTCTGACCTTTTGGATTTTTCCTTTTCTTTATAGATCATATTTTTCTTTGCTTTGACATGTTGATTATATTGGACATGTTGATCCTTGAATACATGTGGATTGCTAGACTTATGATGTTTATACTTGGCATCCAAATTGCTTGGAGGGGGAAAGGAATGCATGGATGGATATGAATGAAATGGAGTTCTTTTGGATTGATGAAATTTACTCAAGGATGTGTGCCTTTGCTGACCTTGCATAAAGGATGAAGGGATATAAGGACCTAAGATGGATGGAAAGTGTGATGGGGAAGGTGTATGTTTTGATTTTGATGGAGGGATACCAACGTCTTGAGAGTGAGTTGTGTAGACATGACCCTTAAGATCTTCTTTGATATGGAGGGGTTCTTTCTTATGAAGGTCTACTCCTTTGCCTTTATGAATATCTTGACTTGTAGGATACTCTTTTCTTTGGGAAGAAGACATGAGTCCATTGTGAGGTGGATATGATATGAGAGAAATAATGAGATCTTGAAGTGGATCGGATTGCACCAAAGTGGAAGAATCCATTATGCATGTCGAGGGTTCATGAACATCTTGCACTGACACATTAGAATCATGAGGGGGATTAGGATCATGAGGGGGACTAGGATTTTGTAGTGGACATGGTTCAATGATAGGCTCTTCAAGAGATGGAATGGGAGAAATAATGGGATCATCAAAAGAAATGCGACCTTGGAGTGTATATGGAGCATTAAGACGTGGAGATGGAGGAACAAAAAGATCTTGTGGAGGATTTAAAGGAATAATTTGATCTTGACAAGGAGGAAGATCATTGGAATCCTCTTTAAAGGTGCTTTGCTCTTGACTTTCAATGGGATCATCGGAAAGGATGGAAGGGATATTTGGAATGTCAATGGGATTTGAAAGGACATTTTTTTCATGAAATGGAATGGGATCGTTTGGGATTGGATGGACTAGGATATCTTGATCTTGCTCGACGAATGGAGTGTCAATAGGACTTTGGATAAGATGGACAAGAATAGGGGAATCATCATGAGTGTCTGGGGAAATGGGATCCTGGTCAACAATTGGATGGGATGATAAGGTTTCAAGATCTTGATCTTGATCTATTTCAAGATACGTGTCTTCATGCTCTAAATTATCCTCTTGACATGGAGTTGGACTTTGGATATGCATGGGGGATTTTGGCAAGGGATCAATGCTTTGGCACAAAGGGGATGGAATTTAAATGGGACTCTCTAAAAGAGAAGCATTTGATGGCATTAAATCTTGCATTTCCAAATAGTACAAGGGATTTGTATAAATGAATTGATTAGCATATATTTCTGTGGCAAACAATCCTTGGGAGGATGCATTATTTGAAGCATCATTTGGAGGCGATGGTGTAAATTGCTCTTGTGAAACTTCAAAATATGATGGAATGGGAGGGGAAGTGGAGGCAAATTGAGGGTCAAATTCTTGATGGATGGATGAGCCATTGCTAGACATTGGTGTATGATTTTGATCATCGTCAAAGAACTCGGTTATTTCCTTAAGATCCTTGCAATAAGGCCACCTTTTTTTAGAGGTTTTGACATAGTTGTATCTGGAATTTGAACTTGTTTGGCAAGAATTTGGTCTTGGTTTGATGTTGTGTATTGATTTCGAACTAGATGTTGATCAAATTGGTTTGACATGTTCAAAATTTGGCTTGGTGCATGTTGCAAGTTTTGTTTTTGAATTTGTGATTGTGGTTGTTGACATTGATATGTTGATTGAACTTGTTGATATTACACCATTGGTTGAACTATTTGTGGACATTGTATAGTTGGTTGGACATATTATTGAAATTGGACCATTGGTTGTGTTGGTTGAATATGTTGGACCATTGGTTGTGTCTATTGGAAATGTTCGAACTGTTGAACAATTGGTTGTGATGGTTGAAAATCTGATTGATAGTAAACACCTTCTTGTTCTTGTTGTGAAGGCACATAATGTTGTTGTCTCTTTTCTTGAAATTGTTTAATCATCTCTATTTGTGAGAGGAGATCTGGTATGTTTGATTGTTCGATAAGAGATTTTACATCAATTGGCTCAATATTTAGATTTTGACCTAGAAATTTTTGAAACATTTTGGACATTTGTGATCTATTCTTCTCAATGTTTTTCACTTTTTGTTCCAAAATCTCCTTTTCTTGAGCTAGTTTCTCCTCTAGTTTTTGTATTGGACATTTACATCATCATGATAAGTTTGATCCAAGTTCTGAGACATGTAGAGATTGGATTGACATGATTGATTTCTCAATTGTGATGACATGGCTTCGTAAGAAGGTTGAGACCTCATTTCAACAAACATGTCACTATGCAATGCAACTAATGGGATTGACAAATGCAACCTAAAGGATGACAATGCAACTTAATGTTTTTGTTGTTTTTCAAGATTTTGACAAACTTTTTGGAATGCAAACCTAAAGACTCAACCTTGGGAAGTTGAAATGAAGCGAAGACCTTAAAGGACAAAAGACCAAATGACAATAGGACAAATTGACAATGTCTCACCTATATGCTTGGATACTAAGCTAGGTTTGACAAAAATGATATTAATGAAAGGACAAATCTTAGACAAGGTCAAGACTCCTTAACAACAACTTAGGGTATCATCCAAAGTTTTGATTTTTTAAAGTTTGATAAACCAAATTTTTGAGACTAAATGCAAGAAGGCAATGATTATGACAATGACTTAGGATATGACATGAAAATGATCCAAGGATATGATATGACAAGACGAAGCCAAGACAAGATGACAATACAATGATAAGGATATGCAAAGACCAATGACTTGGAATATGCAAAATGCAACCTAGGCAAGACCTAATTTTAGCATGACAAGGATAATGCACGAATGTCACCTAGATGGAAATCTAGCTTGGATATGACAATGAAACGCAAACTTAGGGAAATGATTTTGAACCTAAGTGCAAAATGAGGACGCTTGCAATGAAAAGGACTAAAATGAAGGGAGATGACAATATGCCCTAGGACCTAAGTTGGACTATGCAAAACCTAGCCTAAAGTGACATGAATTTTGAAACAAAGATATTCAATGTTTTGACAAGCCATGTTCAAATGTTGGATGAATACTTGGACAAATTTGGACTTTTGTTTGGATTTTGTTTTGAATTGAAGGTTGTTGATTTTGAAAACCCAAGTTGATTATGAGCACTTTTGAAAGTTTGTTTTTGATTTAACTTTTGACAATCACGGAAGACAAAATGTTTGTTTGACTTTGACTCAAGACAATCAAGCACATTCACAACAAATCCTATGGCTAGCAAGGGCAAAATCTGTTGAATCCTCTAACCATAAAATACAACACTTAGCCGGATAGCTAGACACTTGGTAGCACTGGCTCCCCCTTACAGTGCACTCACTTCTCGAGCATACCAAGCTTCGAGTTCAAGGGGCATCACTTCCCAAGAACTTGCTATCTCTAACTAAGGAGTACATGAGAGGTGTCTTTGGCATGTGTGTATCACAACGCTTGAGCCAACAAATAGAAGGATTTTGGCATCTAAAAACAAGAGATTCTAGTAAGGGCATCCGTTCGGGTGGGTATTGATTTGGCGAATAAATCATCCCAATACCATTCCAGCACCTGTTGTCTATAGATTTCGTTGCATCCATAGTTATTTAGAGTGGTTCGGAAGAGCTTGGCTTTAGCCCATCACCACTTTGGGTCATTCCCTCTCACCAATGCCTGTGCGAAGTGCCAGGCAAATTGGGAGGCAGGCCTAGTATCTAAAGGCTAAAAACACACAAACAAAATTAAAAAAAAGACTTGATAAGCATTGATTTTTTTTGACCTTTAGAAAATCAAATGAGTTTATTGATTCATTTGCATCCTAATTAAGACTAGATGAGATTAATTCCACATTAATTTGAAAAAGATTCGATCAATTTAAGCCATGATTAAATGCAACTTGTTGTTTATTTATGTTAGAATATTTAATCTTTACTTAGCTTAGGTTTATTTGTATTTAGTTTAGGATATTCCTTTGGAATTCCTACATGTAATTTGTCCTCTAGTACATGTGTGAGGACAAGTCATTTCTTTTATTTTCCTTTATTAAGGAATATTAGATTTCTTCCATAAGAGGATGTGGACACATGGCACACACATTTTATGAATGGTGGCATTCATAGATTTGGGAGTTACTTTGTAACTCCTCTCCTCATCTCTATTTAAGAGATGTCTCCTCTCTCATTTTCTTCTTAATGACAATATTGTAAAGAGCTTCTTGCTCTCTCTCTCTCTCTCTCTCTCTCTCTCTCTCTCATTTTAGGCATTGCCTCATTCATAATATCACAAGGGGTTTTTCTTTGCTTTTCCCCTTTCAAAATTTCTTGTGCCTCCTTCTTCATATTTGGGTGATTGCTCCAAGGTTTTTGCATTTCTCTTGGTAACATTTACTTCATCAATAAACTTTCTTGGATTTTATTTTTCTTTCCTTGCTCTTGTATTTCCTTTCATGGTATCAGAGCAGGTTTCTAATCCTTGTTTTAAGTTGACATTGATGAAGGTTACCATTCTGTGGAGTTCACCTTGTTGGAGGCATTCTTGAGAGGAGAAGAAGTTCTTTTTCTAATATTTTCTATTGTGCAGGTTTTGGTTTCAGATTTTAATTTTATTTTTTTTCAAACTTGTTAACAAGTTTGCCTGCAGGTTTAATCTTCTATTCTAGTTTTTTTTATTAAAAAAAAAAAAGGGGCTTTGGAAGGCTTGCCGCCAAAGTTTCTTCTTTCTGTTTTAAATTTGTGTCTTTGGAAGGCTTGCCGCCAAAGTTTCTATTTTTTCAGTGTGAATAGTTTGGAAGGTTCACCGCCAAACTCAACCTCCTTAATCTGTTTGGTCGGCTTGCCGCCAAATCTGATTTATTATTACATTTCATCTCTGATTTGTTTGCAGGTTTTAACATTTATTGTGTCTGCAAGATTTTGTTAAAAAAAAATTCATATTGATCTCTGTATTATAACTATCTTTGTTTTTCATATTATTTTCTCTAGTTTTGTGTATTGCCAGTTTTTTATTCCAGAAGTTTAATATTCTATAATTTCTGCTTGCTCTGTCTAAATCATTCTAAGTTTAACATCTTTTGTATTGTATGGTTTTTTATTCCAGTATTTTGTATTGCAAATTTTTGTTAACAGATGTTTAATATTGTTTTGTATTTCCTTTCATTATTTTCTGAAACTGTTAGTTCTAATTCATTATTTAATCTATTCTAAACTGTGTATTGTATCATTTTCTTTATTGACTCTTATCATATTATTAAGAGACCAGCCAACAATCTTTATCATTTTGTATTGTATTTTTCCATACTCCTTCCATATTTTTTTTCATCTCATTTTATTGACTCTAGCCTCTGTCAAGCCTGCCCATGCATGTTTGTAACGTCGCTTCTCTGTAAGTCTTTCCAGAATATCTGTAATGTATTTATCATTAATTATATCTTTCGTGTAACATGTTCCCTGTTATGCTTTCCGTTACGTATAACTTCTTTCCTTTTATTCTTTCAATCTCTATTCCTATCATAATGTAATCAAAACAAGTTATCATATATTTGTCTTGTTCTTTAAAATTTTAACATACGTATAAAGCAAAGTACTCTTTTTATTTCAGTCAAGCTTAAGTACTTTTACCATAAAGTTAAGTTTACCTTTTCTTAATATAAATTTGTAAACTTTGTTAAAATAAAGTAGAGTTTCTTTAAATAAAGTTTTTCATATAATTAAAATTAACTTTTTTTAAATCTTAAGTTGTATTTATAGAATTTTTAAAGCAAATATAATTTATTTATTTATTTTTATTTTTTAAAATTTTAAAGTTATTTGAAAATAAAGATTTAAATTTTTTTTTAATATAAAGTTTGTTCAATTAAAATTAAGTATCTAAATTTAAATTTGTTATTTTAAAATAATATTTTTTTAATATTTTTACAAAAACATTTTTTTAATTTTTAAAAGCTATTGAAATTTGATTCAATCAAGGAAGTTAATTTTCGTTCTTTAATCAAGTGTTTTTTTTAATAGAAAGGGCAATTTTTATTTTTAATCATTATTTTGCTATCATGTCTACATTAATTCCGGAAATTAAATTAAATAGTTCTAATTATCATTCATGGAAAACACATATTTCTTTTATTTTTCGTTTCAAGCATCTTTTGAATGTTGCAACTGATAAAACCTTTGAGCCCGCTACAATTGCTCCTCAAGCCGACCAAGATAGATGGAAGGCTCAAAATGAGGAAGCACTTGGTTTAATTGGTATTGCAATGGTTCCTGATTTGTATGTTCTAATTGGAAATTGTACAAAAGCGTATGAAGCTTGGGAAATTTTAAAAACAACTTATGATAGCTCCAATGAATCCCGAAAAATTCAACTTCAAGATCAACTTGAAGATCTAAGGTATACGGATTTTAAAACTATGGATGAATTCTTATTAAAGTTTGATTCTGTTAATAGTCAATTAACTGGTTTAGGAGTTACTCTAGCTGATTTATGTTTAATTCATCTTATTCTTAAAAAATGTCTTCCTCATCAATTTCAACAATTTATTACGAATATTCATGCTCAACTTGCTATACCTAGCTTAGCTACTCAATTAACTTATGATATTTTTCGTAATTTATTGCGTCAAGAGGAAGCTAAATTAATTCAATTTGGTACTCTTAAAAGTAGTGAACATGCTTTTATGTCTAAAAATCAAAATCATACTAATAATTTTAGATCCAATAATAATAATCATAATCATAATCATAATAATAATCATAATAATAATCACAAATCTTCTAATTATCAATCTCATTCTAAATCCTATCATAACAATTCTCATAATAATAATCATAATAATACATACAATAATCAAAGGAATAATTCTCAAACAAGACCCCATTGCACATATTGTGGGAAAGATGGACATATTACTAATAATTGTTTTAAGAAACAAAATGGTAAAAAGCCCATGAATCAAAATAATCAAAATAATCAACATAAACCTCATTATAAGAAAGGTAATAATAATAGTAATTCATCTCGTCATGCATTTACATGTACTGATAATGTTTCTCAACCACTTGAGTGGATTATTGATTCTGGTGCATCTCAACATGTTACTTCTCATAAAGAATGTTTTGAATCTTTGCATCCCAATACTTCTAATATTCCTGTTCAATTAGCTAATAATCATAGTTGTAAAGTTGAAGCTATTGGTGATGTGAATGTTCCTAATGGGAAATTACATGATGTTCTTTATGTTCTTGAATTAAAATCAAATTTGATTTCAGTTCCTAAACTTTGTCAAGATTATAAAATTAACTTTTATAGGGGCATATGTTATATCATTGATCCAAAAAATAATCATGTTATTGCTACTGCTAAAATGGATAGTGATAACTTATTCAAGTTTTATGAATTTGCTCCTCCAAAGTATTCTTTGCTTACTACTGTTGATTTTACTATATGGCATGAAAGACTTGGCCATCTCAATTCTGATTATATTTCATTGATGCAAAAAGCAAATATGGTTGATGGATTGCCTAGTATTGTTCCTTCTCAAATTGTTTGCAATGGTTGTATGAGTGGTAAGATGCATAGGGAACCCTTTCCTCATGGTCAATCTTGGAGGGCATATACTAAATTGCATCTAGTTCATAGTGATCTCTTGGGTCCCATGGAGAATCCCTCCATCCAAGGTTCAAGGTATGCACTTACCTTTGTTGATGATTTTTCAAGGAGAACATGGATACATTTCCTTCATAGTAAGGATCAAGTGCTTGATGTGTTTACTGAATTTCATATGTTTGTAGAAAGGCAATCTGGTTCTAAAATTAAGATTCTTCGTACTGACAATGGAAGAGAATATGTCAATAATGCATTTAATGCTTATTTGAAATCAATTGGAATTAAACATAAGCTTACTGTTCCTTATACACCACAACAAAATGGTGTGGCAGAACGAAATCATAGGACAATTGTTGAAATGGCTAGATGTTTATTGCATGCAAAAAATATGGATTACAAATTTTGGGCTGAAGCTATGGCTTGTGCAACTTATTTAATTAATAGAACACCTACCAAAGCCTTAAAGGATAAAACTCCTGAAGAAGCTTGGTCTGGTAGAAAGCCCAATTTGCAGAATTTAAGAATTTTTGGTTCCATAGCTTATGTTCACAAACCTAAGGAGAAAAGAAAAAAATTAGATGCTAAATCTTCTCCTTTTATTTTTGTTGGTTATGATGAAAATACTAAAGGTTATAGAGTTTACAATCCTATTACTAACAAGGTAAAAGTTACAAGAGATGTTTGTATTGCAGAAAAAGGCATTCATGATTGTTCTAAAGTAGAGGATGATGAAATTGCTCAAAGCAAAGTTGTGCTTGTGGAGGACCAACCTCCTTCTCTTAACCCTACTCCTAATGCATCTCTTTCTATTCCTTCTAGTGATAGTGATGATGATAATAATAACTCTACTCCTCATGACTCTTCTTCTAGTGATGAATCCATTACTTCTAAGAGAAGACCTAAATGGTTTAAATCTTTAATTCAAGATAGTGATGAATACTTAGCTAGAATGGATAGACTTCAAGCTAGAAGAGTTAATTATTGTAATTATGCTTTAATGACTACTATTATGAATTCTAATGATCCTAAAACATTTGATCAAGCTAAAAATCAACCACATTGGCAAAAAGCAATGAAGGAAGAATATGATACTCTAATTTCTAACCAAACTTGGGATTTAGTTCCCTTGCCTCATGGTAAAAATCTTGTTTCTTGCAAGTGGCTTTATAAAACCAAATTGAATGCTAATAATCAAGTTAGTAAATTTAAAGCTAGATTAGTTGCTAGAGGTTTTTCTCAAATTGAAGGCTTAGATTATACTGAAACTTTTGCTCCTGTTGCTAAAATGCCTACAATTAAACTTGTGCTTGCTTTAGCTTCTAGAATGAATTGGCCTATTCACCAAATGGATGTTAAAAGTTCTTTTCTTAATGGTGATTTACATGAGGAAATTTATATGTCTCAACCTCCTAGTTTTATTAAAGAAGGTAATGCACACTTAGTTTGTAAATTATAGAAATCAATTTATGGATTAAAGCAATCTCCTAGGGAGTGGTATTCAAAGATTAATACATTCTTTCTTTCGCAAGGCTTTATTAGAAGTAAAAATGATCCTAACTTGTATATTAAACATAGTGAAGATGATATTATAATTATTATCTTGTATGTAGATGATTTGATTCTTACTTCAAGTTCCAATACTTTGATTTCTGATATTAAGTTTCAACTTAATCAAAAATTTTAAATGACTGATTTAGGTCTTTTACATTATTTCTTAGGAATGCAAATTTGGCAAACCTCTAAAGGAATTTTCTTATCTCAAAGTAAATATGCTCAAGATCTTATAGATAAGTTTAACATGAATGATGCTCACCATGTTTCAATTCCTATTGAATTAGGCACTAAGTTAATGCTTGATATGCAAACTCCTCTTATTGATCCTACTTTGTATAGACAATTAGTTGGAAGTTTGAATTATTTAACTCTTACTAGGCCGGATATTGCTTATAGTGTTGGTTTGGTTTCAAGATTCATGTCCAAACCTCAACAAACACACTTTAAAGTTGCTAAGAGAATTTTAAGATATATTAAAGGAACTATTAATGTAGGATTGTTTTATGATGCAAATTCCGATTTTACTTTAAAAGGTTTTACTAATTCCGATCTAGGTGGAGATCCCAATTATGGGAAATCTACTTGTGGTTATTGTTTTTTTGTTGGTTCAGGAGCAATTTCTTGGAATAGTAAAAAGCAACAATCTACCTCTCTTGGATCCACTGAATCTGAGTACAAAGGATGCACTAATGCTTCCAAAGAAGTCTTGTGGCTTAGAAGATTACTTGAAGATTTGGGTCTACCTCAACACGAACCAACTCAATTGTATTGTGACAACCAAAGTGCCATTGCCTTGGCTAAAAATCCAGTTTTCCATGCAAGGACAAAACACATTTCTCTCCAACACCACTTTATTAGAGAGAAAATTGAAGACAAGCAAGTTTCACTCCTCTATTGCAAGGGGGAAGACCAAGTTGCAGATATTTTGACCAAGCCACTTTGTAAAGAAAAGTTCCAATTTCATTGTTAAAATCTTGGATTGCAACCCATTGAAGGGTTTGATGTAAACTCCCCACGTAAAGCTTAAGGGGGGGTGTTAGAATATTTAATCTTTACTTAGCTTAGGTTTATTTGTATTTAGTTTAGGATATTCCTTTGGAATTCCTACATGTAATTTGTCCTCTAGTACATGTGTGAGGACAAGTCATTTCTTTTATTTTCCTTTATTAAGGAATATTAGATTTCCTCCATAAGAGGATGTGGACACATGGCACACACATTTTATGAATGGTGGCATTCATAGATTTGGGAGTTACTTTGTAACTCCTCTCCTCATCTCTATTTAAGAGATGTCTCCTCTCTCATTTTCTTCTTAATGACAATATTGTAAAGAGCTTCTTACTCTCTCTCTCCCTCTCTCATTTTAGGCATTGCCTCATTCATAATATCACAAGGGGTTTTTCTTTGCTTTTCCCCTTTCAAAATTTCTTGTGCCTCCTTCTTCATATTTGGGTGATTGCTCCAAGGTTTTTGCATTTCTCTTGGTAACATTTACTTCATCAATAAATTTTCTTGGATTTTATTTTTCTTTCCTTTCTCTTGTATTTCCTTTCAATTTAAAACCCTTTTGCATGCATGAAATATGGAATTTGTTGTTGTTATTTGATCCAAATCTTAATTAAAACTATGTGAGAATTGTAGGATTCATTCAAACCTCCTAATTAGGCTATGTGAAGATTTGTTGTTCATTAAAGCCCTCTAATTAAACTATGTGAAGATTTGTTGTTCATTGCATGTTAAGAAATCTTGCATAAATCATTGTTTAGACTCCATAAAACCCACTTGCAATAATAGATCCTGTCATAGAACCTGCATGCAACAACATATTAGTGCAAAAAACCTACATGCAACAATGGATTAGTCCAAAAAATACACATGCAACAACAAATGCTCACATAAAACCTGCATGCAACAACAAATTAGTTTTAAAAACCTACATGCAACAATGTATTAGGACAAAAAACCTACATGCAACAATGGATTAGTCCAAAAAGCCTGCATGCAACAATGGATTAACACCAAAAACCTGCATGCAAAATCAAATCCACACATAAAACATGCATGCAAATATCAAACTCACAAAATTGTTAGATTTACGTATTCACGTCGGGTTCACCAGAAAATGTAGATCAGGAATTCAATTAACATCAAAGCAAATAGATATTAGCTAACCACAAAGCCAAATTGCAATGAAATAAATCCTAATTACACTCAAAAGAAGAATTGAAAACAAGACATTCAAAATACATAAAAATCTATCACCAATGTGTCTTCCAATTGACCTCCATTGTCCTTCTTTCTCCTCCAAATAGCGGATTTGTGTGGATCACACCTACAAGTGCAAAATCATGAACCAAGATTGATTTTGATAGCGCGAGGATACTAGAAGCATGGTTGATTGATTCGATAATGTGATTGATTCTGAAAATGTGATTGATTCCCCCTTTCATTGAAGAAAATCATCCAATTTATAGACAAATTGGAGAGAGGACAAGATTAGCATGAAATTGATATTTTAGGCAATTGATTTCAAAAATGGAAAAATTAAGTTGAAGGAAGAAGGTTATGACACCTTCTATGTCATGAATTATGACATATTGCCAATGCAAAGGTTAGAGGACTAAAAGCTTTATGACATCTTGCTATGCCAATAGTATGACGCATGAGAAATTCATGCTTCCACCGAAGCACAAAAATAGTGAGAGACTAGAGAGGAATTGATTAGGTGGAAATTGAATTTAGAAAATGAGGTGGAAATAAGGAATTAGGAAAATTAGAAATAAGGTTAGAAATGATGAATTGGAAATTAGGAAATTAGAAATTGATGAAATTAGAAAATTAGGTGAATTAATTAATAATTTTTCATTCATTAATTAATTCACAAAAAGAGGGGGAATTAATTAGCCAATTAAATAAATATTTAATTGTGACAAGAAGACTTAGGATAAATAAATAAATTATTTAACCTAGAGGGAAAATGACAAACAAGATTAAATGAATAAATCATAAAACCCTAGAAGATGTATTAGAAATGCAAGGACGACAATTAGGTCTTGACAAAAGATAATTGATGTAGGGTCGATTTGATCATGATTCTAATTGACAAAGGACTAGTGTTGATAAATGATTAAAATTGGTTGACAAAAATCAATCACAAATTGACCAAGATTGACAAGGAGATCAAATTGAAAAGCGCCAATTGACATGATTAAAGAAGACAAGGATCGATGATGAATCGATCGCAAAATGATAAAATTGGCAAGGACAAGGATCGATGACGAATCGATCACAAAATGACAAGATTGACAAGGACAAGGATCGATGATGAATCGATCGCAAAATGACGTGATTGACAAGGACAAGTATCAATGATGAATCGTTTGCAACAATGACGTGATTTGACAAGGAGAAGGATTGATGATGAATCGATCGCAAAAATGACAATATTGACAAGGACTAGGATTGACCAAAATCATGACTGAACAATTGTTATCGACAAGACCTAATTTGAAAGCGATAAAAATGAGGAATGCAGAAGAAGGACTCAATGCTCGCAAATGATAAAGACCAAGTGCACAACATAGAAGAAATGTTAATGCGACGCAAGAACCCTAAAATAAGGCAATGCGCAAATGTTAAAGTATGACTCCGCAAATGTTGACCATTTTTAGACGTCTACACTTATATATATATATATATATATATATATATATATATATATATATATATATATATATATATATATATATATATATATATATATATATCAAATATGCATTCAAAATCATTAATGCTTGGTTTTAGGATTTAAATCCTTCCTTGAAGAATACCCAAAAGACAAACATTACGCTCTTAGAGGAATCTAAAACAGACAACTCAAATTATCCTTGATAATATGAAATTATATAAAGCTGAGTACATTTTGGAGACAATTTCATGGAAACTCACACATGCCTTGCATATGTGTGAACCTGCAAACTGAAACAAAACCTACAGTAAAGACAACACTGAAATCATAGAAGAACACACTGTCATTTGCACAAATAAAAAGATGTCATCACTGAAACCTGCAATTTCGGATTTCTCCCTTGGAGAAAATCTCTCCAAAACTGGAACCCCTACAAATGAGAAGAATTGAGAATAAAAAGAGGAGGGAAGAAAATCAAATCTGCAACTGAAATTGCCAAGTATCTCCTCTCTAACTGAATTTCACTCCCATGGAAACTGCTCTCGAAATATCCCACATTTGTCAAAATTAACTACCTGACCGGATTCCTCATTCAAGAGCTTTCCAGCGATATATAACACTTCATATTTTGAGCAAAAATGAGACCCTGAGTGAATTAATCCTCAACATGTGCACATCATTTAAATTTTTTGAATTTTAATATAGTTGAAACTATATCTTTTACTGATTTTAATTTTGATTTTTGCTGGTCCTGACACCTTGCCACGTGGTAGGACCTGATTGGGTGCCACCTGGGATGACACCTCGTCACTCCGCCACATGTCTGCTTACTTATTGTCCACCTAGGCACCACCTCTGTGCCATGTCATTGCCACCTCACTAGGACCCACCTACTGGACCACTGACTGGACTTGCCACTTGTGCGCCACCTAGCTTTCGCCATTTCGTGGCCTTTAGCTGGCGTGCATCTCCACTGCATGAAATCACGCGAGCCCTCAATCTTCATCAGACTTGCATGTTCTTGAACCTGGTATGTAGGATACATAAAGCCTTATATGGTCTAAAGCGAGCACCTAGGGCATGGTATGAGTGCCTATATTCCCATCTTGTGAAGATTGGATTTGAGAGAACAAGTGAAGATAGCAATATCTACTTGAAGTCTGAAGGAGATCAGATCCTGATCTATGAGGTATTTGTTGATGACATTATCTTTGGTGGTGATGACAATATGAGTCATGAGTTTGCTGATGAGATGAAGGAAGAGTTTGAGATGTCACTCATAGGGGAGATTAAGTTCTTCATTGGACTATAGATCCAATAGATGAAGGATGGAATCTTTATCACTCAGTCCAAATATGTCAAAGAGGTGTTGAAGACCTTTGGCATGGAAGATAGCAAACCAGTTGGTACACCGATGGTGACCAGTTGTAAACTATCCAAAGAGGATGACTCTACATTAGTTGATGAGAAGGAATACCGATCAATGATTGGTAAGCTGCATTATGTAGTGTATAGCAGACCAGATATTGCACATGTAGTTGACATTACTGCAAGGTTCTAGAAAAGTCCAAGAGAATCCCACTTGGTTGCAGTCAAGCAGATTCTTAGGTATCTGAAGGGAACTTTTGACTATGGATTGTGGTATCCATATAGCAAGGACTTCAACTTGAAAGTGTTCACAGATGCTGATTGGGCTGGTAATGTAGATGACCAGAAGAGCACAACCGGTGGTGCATTCTTCCTTGGTGGTAGACTAGTCTCATGGATGAGTAAAAAGCAGAGTTATATCTCTCAGTCTACAGTGGAAGCGGAGTATGTTGCATCTTTCATGAACTGCACTCAGACAATTTGGATGAAGCATGTATTGAAAGGCTTCAAAGTTCCTATATCGGAACCGGTAAGTATATTTTGTGACAATACTAGTGCAATTAATATCTCCAAGAATCCGGTTTTACATTCTAGAACCAAGCACTTTGAGCTTAAGTATCATTTCTTAAGGGAAAAGGTTTAGAACAAAGAGATTGCACTAGAGCATGTGTCTAGTAGGGAGCAGTTAGCAGACATATTCACCAAGCCTCTTCCAAAGACTACATATACACACTTAAGAGGTGAATTAGGGGTACTGCCCCTTCAAGAGGTAAACTAAAGGTATATGCTCCACATCAGTCATGTATTGCGTAGTCAAATCTTTCTTTAGGATTGATCTGTTGAAGGATGCTACTCCTCAGGGGGAGCAACATAATGGAACTGGAAAGCTTGTGCCTCCACTTTGGCATTGTTGTCAAAGGGGGAGAAGATGTAAAGTAGAGAAGATATCTGTAGAAATTGAGAAGATGTGAACCAGAGAGATATCTCTGTATATTGCTATCAATGCCAAAGGGGGAGATTGTTGGCATTATGTGAACCGGTATGTGGACATAATGACATTGTATGTTTTCATTGATGTCAATATGTTGAAGAGGTATGAAATGGCATATGTGAGAACCGGTATAACACTGTGAACCGACATTTGTGCCAAAGTGAAGCGGTGTGCTTGTTCAAGGTGAACTAGCATATGGTTATGGGAACCGGCACATGGAAGCATTGTATGACTACCAGTTGGTAGTCTCAACTTTAGGGTTTTCGGTTGAAGTGCTTCAAGCCTGTATGGCTCAACCGGTGATCTTTGTGTGATGAGTAAGCAGTATAACAAAGAATAGATTGTGTTGCCATGTCAGCCTTGTGCGCGTGAAGGATCTCGCATGAAGAAAACTATCCCTATCTACCTCAAGAATGTGCGAAGTTTGTAAATGGTGAAAACGCGTGATGGATTATCAGCTGTCATGAAATTAGTGGATAATGAATGATGGAGAATGTCTTGAGATTTATTCAAGATCTGCTACATTTAATACAGTATGATCAACGGTCAGGATTGAACTGTTTGAATTCCTTAACCTAACAGGTCTAGGGTTTAGGGTTTATGCTATCGACCTGTCTGTTGTCCTTTAAGGTTGATGTTGTGATTCTTTCAAAGGTTGTTGGAAAAAGTTGTGTGTGAGTATCCAAGAGAAGGGATACAAGATCCTTGCTAGACCAGAGGAGAGAAGTGATACCTACACAGTGTAAGTGCAGAAGGAGAAGAGGAGCTTAAGTGGATCTGCATTGGCATTGAGTGCTGTTACCAGATCATTGTAATACCTATTGATCTCTAACCACCTCAACAGTTGGAAAATCCTCTAACAGGGTAGCCTTAACTAGCTTGTTGTAAATCCCTTAACAGGGTAACTCAAAGTTATTGAGATTTGGAAAGCTAGAGAGCTCTGGAAATCCTTTAGCTATTGAGTTCTTGAAATCCTCTAACAAGGTACCCTTAACAGGGTTTAACCCTTAACCGGGTATTGTAGCCATCCCTTAATTGGGTGATCTCTAACATGATCGGTTCCTAGTAGAACCTTTTGTAATGTCTTTAACCGGACAAGGCTTGTAACAGAGTGGACTTCCAAAGAGTTCAACAACAAGCTTGTGGGTATTCATCCCCACCATGGTTTTTCCTTGTTGGGTTTCCATGTGAAAAATATGTGTGTCATGTGTGATGCTTTTATCTTGTGATGCTTTGTTATTGCCTGTTAAGCATATGATGGTTCTGTGTTTTATGCTTGTCAATAAAACATGTTGAACTAGCTATTGTGAAGATATGATGATAGATTACCTGTTCATGCATAAGGGTGAAATGGTGGTGTAGTTTTGAGTTGAGTGGAAACTCAGTGAGTAACTGGTTTATGATTGTTTTAGTTGTTCTGAGTCTTACCGTTTGCACTCTATTTGAAACCGGTGTCACTGTTTGCTCGTCATTCAGAGTAATTGTTGCTGAACCAGTTTAGGTTTGTATTTTGTCTGTACTAATTCACCCCCCCTCTCAGTACCAGTTTGGTATTATTCATTCATCATTGAGTTATCAAAGATGTGGGTAAGAAAAGATGAATCTAAAGTAGATGGTAGATTTGTGCCTGAATCTGGTGCAAAACCCTCATCTGGTAACTAGGGATTTTTTGCCTTAGGGGGAGGCAAATTCATGAAAATCTTATAGTACCCCTTGATGAGATATGTAGTCGATGGATTACAGATGGCAGGAATTGAATTTTAGTTGATATCCAAAATTTTGATGGCTGATTTCGGCATCCAGTAGCTAAACAGGGCATCCGGTTGGATATTTGATGTACATTTACTTCAAAATAAAATTAGGGTTTGCGAGGTTAAAAGGGAAAATACGCTAGTGATTTTTCACTTTGTGAATAGTGTTTTTGAGCTGAAGAACAAGGCAATAAATATTTTCAGGTGATCAGAGAGCTAGAAGCATTTCAGCAAGAAGGTTAGGGCATCCAATAGAAAGTGAAGGTATTTCTGGACAACATATCTGATTTTAAATATTTGAAAATTTGAAATGGAATCCTCTTCTATTTCTACATCATTAGTTGTTGAAGTTAAGGATAAAACTCATCCCATATTTAAAAAAGCATCCATACAAATCCATGGAGGAGGACCCCATTGGTGCATTTTCTTCTGTTCCACACAGAGTTCAACATGTTGATGATGTATGAGCATATATTCATTGTGAAATCAAGGAAACTGGCACATAAGACATTTTGGATCTATATACTAACAACATTATGGATGAAATCGGTAACCTGAAGCTGGAATTCATACATTTGTAGAGAAAGGGTTTCACCCAGTTCATGAATTTTGCATCATTCGAAGAGAAGGAATGGGTGAGATATGTGTTGAGCAGAATTCATCATGAATTTATCTAGTTGGATCAACCATACAAGATCACACCTGAAGTGATTAGGGCAATGACATGCTTGAATCAAACCGGTGTGAAGCCAGGGTTGCAAAAGGTTACAAACCCTACAGTTACCAAGTTAACCAATGCAAAATTTGATGGGAGATCCATGAAGATTAACAAAATTAAAGATGATGATGTGAAGTTTGTGGCAATGGTCATTAGGTATAAGGTGTCTCAGTCTCACTGACTAAATTTAGTGTGAGGGACAACCATTCTTGCAGCTTACCAAATCGTAAAGGGAGATGTACACTATGATTTGTGCAGTGTTGTTTTGGAGGAGCTCATGATTAATCTAAAGAAAATCGAGCAATACAAGAAGCACATTTGAAAATATGGTTCTCTAGTTATATGTTTGGCACTTTTCTTCTTGAATCAGATTCCTAGAATCGATAGAGTAAAATGGGAATTTGACAAATCGATGGCCTAGTAGATCAAACAAGGTCTAGATAGACTTGGAAACAAAGATAACTAGAATGCTTCTTTATGGGCATTTTTCAAAACATTCTAGGAGAAGATGAAGCAGAGAGTAAGATTCCCTTAGGAGGTTGTCAGCAAATATGAAAGGACAATCTATTTTATGGTTAACAAGGATGAATGTCTTATGGAGGCAGTTGAATCCTGGATGGTGTGGATTTTGCCAATGGGTTATGAGGTTGATGCAGGAACACTTGATGCATATGCACAACACTTGCTGAATGCTTTGGTTGACACAAAGGAAGAGAGGTTCAGTACATGTAAAGAAAAGTCAATGGAACTTCACACCAGGTTCACTAAACCGGAGAGGAAAAGGAAAGTTGCTAAGATAGTGTAAGAAATCCTTGTGGAGGAAGGTAACCCAAGAGAAAGAGTTAGGGCAGCAAGGGCCGTGAGACATGCTAAACAAAAATCCAAGAAACCAAAGATTTCTCTAGCTCCAGCCAAACACAAGGTGACAAGGTCTTCTCCTGCTCCAGTGAAGACACCTCCGACTCAGAGTGAACCTCTAGCTCATCAGCTAAGAGCAAGGGTGTTCCGAGGTAGAAGCAAAAACCTTAAAGAGAGTATGTAGTAGTATCTCCGGTGGTATCTGAAATAGAATTAGATGCAAAAATCCAAAAGGCCCCCAAGAAAGGAGAATTTGCAAGGGTAATTCGGAATCCTGAATCCGATAAAGAGAAGAAAGGGCAAAAAGAGAAGAAAGCACAGAAAGAGAAGAAAGTGAAATCTAAAGTTGTTCTATCCGGCAGACCAAAGAGAGGATAGAGAATTAAATCCTACTTGGATGAAGCAATTGAATTAGGTAAGATGGAAACCACTCAAATCAAGTATCATATCATTCCTCCTTTATTTGCTCAATAATTAATTAATGAAATTATCAAGGATGGAAACTTGAAGAATATTTTTGTATATTATGAGAATTTAGATGATAATGATAAAAGATAGATTGAGGAAGCAATAGTATTACTTCTGGATGTATTTAGCAAAACCTTAATTGAATTAGAACACTATATTCCAAAAGATCTGTATAGTCTTCTTGATGCTAGAAGAAAAACTGCAAGTCAAATGGACAAAGAAATGAAAGAAAATGAATTGGTCAATCAATGCACCAACATCACTGTTGAAGAAATTGATAGGCTAATTTTGCAAGCGAACAAAAAGGAATTTAAAAGAAAACATAGAGTAAATAGCCTAATGGTGGGAAGAGTGGAGGAAATCAGAAAACAAACCATTGAGATATGGAAGAAATATTTCTTTGAGAATCGACTACCAACGACTTCCCTTCCAGAAGTAGAACCTAATTCAAAAGATCGAGCAACTTAGGAAGAAAACCCTCTGGTACCTAATGAAGAAAAGTTAGAGGATACATAGGATGTTGCAGAGAAAAAAGTTTTGGATACAACAGAGGTTGAGCCTAATAAGGCAAAAGATATATCAGTTGAGACAAAGGCTGGTGCACCAAGTGGTGACACCAGTTCACATAAGGAACCTATAGAGGATAAAGGCAAAGAAGGGCAGGATGAGGCAAATAAAAAGGAAGAGGAGAAGCAAGAAAAATAGGACAAGGGGAAAAGAAAAGTGTCAGAAACTCCAATCCTTATGGAAATTGACACTTCCAAAATTCAAAGCCAAGGGACTTTTTCTCAATTTAACATTAGTTTGGAAAAGCCATTTAATCTAATGTCTCTGGCTGAAAGAATGATTGTTGTTTCTTCTCTTCAAGATCAAGCTAGTCAAGAGTTAGCACAATCTGAGTCCGAAGAGAAGAAACTCATTGAGAATTTTTTTAAAGTTTTAGAACAGCTAGTTCCAGAATTCCAACTTGATGTTAATGCCAGTTCATCTGGTAAGCTCCAATACTTAATAGATCATATATCTACTCAATTTGATTCTTTGACCAAGGCTTCAGCTAAGAAAGCTTTGGAGAAATTCAAAGATTCCATAATACAAACATTTTTGCAAATGATTGAAAGTGATAAGACCCAGCTAGACAAAGAACTAAAATTAATTGATAAGGCCTTACAGGAAGGTGGTAAGATTTATAAGTCTTATCTAATTTTGACAAATTTCACTACTGAAATAGACAAGAAGATAGATAATTACAGAGGATAGTTATCCCAAATTTCTTAGGCATATGATCCCACAGTAAACTTGATCGAAAATGTTGAAAGTCAAATTTTGACTCTTATGGGACAAATTGGTAATCTGGAGAAGGAGAAGGACAAGATGCATAGAAGGGTAGGTGAACTCCGGAACCTAGTTGGTCTCCAGTTAGACACATTGGTGTGCCATAAAATGGAATATCTTTAGAATATGACTCAGTAGACACCAATTGAGTTGCATGCAATAGAATTACATGCTTATGTTCTAAACAGTTTGGTCTCAATTTTGGAAAAATTGTGGGCAGGTTGGAATACCTATTTTGGATTTCTTAAATCTACATATGTTGATGTACTCAAGTATGTATAGATCTAGTCATCTAGTGTGTGTATATGTACAAGGAATTTCGCTTCACACCATATCTTTGGCCTTGTTGTCAAAAGGAGAGAGATAAGGTGAAAAATATACAATGTGAATGGAGTGTACATATTTTTGTCGGTTTTTGGGGTTTTTGAACTAAGGGGGAGCCTTAAAATTATTTAATTCTTGATCCGATGTATAGGTTTCACAAGTTTCAACACTTAGCCATTTCTCACAGGTGTTGCCATCAATACCTAAGGGGGAGATTGTTGGCAATTGACACTCATCTGGTGATTTTCTATGCTTGATGTATAGTTCAGGGTTGTCATTGATGGAAACTCTTCTTGGATATTTGATCTAGTGGTCATAATTGTTCTTATCCAGAAGCAAGTGTTAACCAGTAGCCAGTTAACCAGTAATTCAGGATTATTCCAGTGCAGTTTTGGTCCAAAAAGATTTTTGGTGATTGCGTTGATTTTGGTGACTAATTTCGAGGTGAAAATGATGAGGCCGACATTGTTGAAGCATTTTGGAAAATTGTTTTGGTTCAGTGATATGTTTTGTAAGAGATTGAAGCTGACTTGAAGCTACACAGTACAATTTTTATAGCCAACCTGAAGGAGATTATTTTTTATATGACCGGATATATAATATTGAATTGGTGATTGGTTTTTGGAGTATTGTTGTTGTGGTGATCCATTTTGGATCAATTGAGCGCAGTTTCACATGTGCATTTGATTCCTAGGTGATCTGGTAGCTGATTGAGACAAAAACAGAGCATATTGCAGAGCGAGTACAGTCAGAGATATTTTTCTTAATCATAACTCATTCTTGCACTGTTAGATGCTATTTCAGAGTTCTTTAATTGTATTTCCTCATTATAATTAAATTGTAAGTCAATGAGCCTTCCCTGAAGTTTTTAGCCTTCTGGGTCATTGAAATTGAGAAGTGAGCTCTAGGCAGTGAGCTTGAATGCAAGTGCATTCCCCATCTTTGTAATATTTATGTACTCCTGGCCATCATATATGAATATTGTGGGTTTCATCCCCACCATGGTTTTTCCCTTTCTGGGTTTCCACGTAAAAATTAAGGTGTTGTGGATCTATGGCTTATTTATTGCTTGCTTATGTTCTTTACTGTTATACATTGCTAACCAGTGGATAAAGAATAAGTTTGTGAATTTGTTTTTTGGCAGAACACTGATTCATCCCCCTCTTAGTGTTCCTTGATTCTAACACTAACTTTGTTTTCCTTGGCTTAGGAGGAGTAGAGGTGGGTTTGGTCTTTTTAGGTTTTACTGTGTCCTCCTCTTTCTAGATGTTCTTCTCTCAGGCTCTGCGGATTGCTTCCTTGGTAATGCCCATATCTTCAGCAAGTTTGTTGTACTTCTTTCCTCACTCTCTTCTACATTCCGGTCTTGGTGAATTGGGTGCAAACTTAAACTCTTCTCCTTTTAAGTCCCAAATCTCTCTTCCTTTTCATCCACTAGCTTTCTCAAAAGATGTTGAGAATACATATCAAGAGTATTTGCATCAACTTTATACCCCTTGGGAATTATCCACACTATTCTCAATTCAACAACTTCCATTAGGCATTGGTCAACTTCCACCATGAAGCATATGGTGTCCTCATGCTTTTGCATAAGCTCCTTCAGGATCCTTTCCCTACTTTGCAGCATGCCTTGGAATGATTTGAAGTAGCCCCATATGATATCTTTCCATGCTTGAGCATCTCCTAATCCTTATAAGGCTTCCTTAATCTACATTGCCATCGGTTTGTCATATGCCCATTGAATTTTTCCTATACTGGGGATCTCCTTCATGAAATAGAAGGCTAAACAGACAATCAAGGTACACAACTTAAAGACATGCTTCTTATCCTACTTTATTTTCTTTAGATTTCTCATTAACTCACTCAAAAGTACTCTGCACAAATCATACAACTTGTCCTCTTTAATAATTTGATAGGCAGCATATATTGCAGTACCAAAGATTGAGTTTTCTTTGCTAGATAGATATACTTTATACCCTGTCACCATGGAGGAAAATCTGACATCATACTCAACAATGTCACTTATTATCATGTTGGGAACTAGTTACCTCTATCTTTGTCATGTTCTTCACATTTCTTAGATAAGGAACTTCACCAGTTACATTCAAATATGTCACTTCTTGGATTACATTCTTGGTGATCTTGTATGGTTTAAAAAGCCATATAAATTCATCATGTACCCTTCTCAAAATGTATCTAACCCATTCGGATTCAGCAAAAACTAGAAAGTTCACAAACTGAATGAAACCCTTATCTCACAAAGACTTGAAATATGGTTTCAAATTGCCCATACCATCTATCATGTGCTTGGTTTATTGAAGCAGTCACCGATTAGGAGGGACCTCAAAGAGATTAGTCCAGACCAGTCAATAAGACTAAACACAACGGAAACACAAGGACATGATGGAGGCAATGTAGAATAGATTGAGTTATGTCATGAAAATTGATTACAACCAACCGGTAACAACTAGGTTACAGTAACTGGCTCATAGGCCTGCTAAAACATGATCAAAATATAGAACAAGTCACAACTAGGACCTCAAATCTTAAGATCTATCTTCTATGCTCTGTCTAACTACTTCAATTACATTCTAATTCTCTATTATAATTATTTATATGATCCAAGGGGATCTGGTCAGCCCAAAATGCTTCAAAACCCGAAGAACAAGACCTAACATGTAAAACCAACAAGACCAGCCTCCACCAAAGAAATTCCTCTAGAAAATCCAAAGGATGAAGTGTAGATCATAAGGAAAGGTCAGCCACACACCAAGGAACATCTAAATCAATGCCCAAGGCTCAGCAAGATACAAAAAGGATCTGGTAGATCACTAATATAAATAGGTCTAGGCAACTGGTAACAAAAAAATGTCTCAAAAATTGGTAGTGATAACTTGCCAGAAAATGATCCACAGTTTGGGAATAAGGAAGATGATCAAGTATTCAAGCAAAATCCAACTCCATAGTTTCCAGTGAGCCAAATCCGAGAAACACAAAAAGAAATACTAAAATTGCAAACATAAAGAAAAACATAAAGGAAATATTTTTGGTTGACTTAAGGCCTGAGAAATCCAAGATGAATCTTCAACTGGTCTATCCTTCCACTTCACAAGATACTCCTTATAATGACTGGTCTGGGTACTACACCGAATACTACTATCCAAAATGTCTTCAATCTAATCCGATTCCTTTCGGGGCAACTGTTTCTCCAAATCAACAATATTGTCCTCACTGAATTCAGGTTCATGATACTGATGAAGATCTGCAATGTTAAACACATGTGAAATACTCAGACTATTTGGTAACTCCACTTCATATGCATTTCCAGAACTAAACTTTCTCAAAATATTGCAAGGTCCAAACTTTCTTATCTAAAGCTTGTTATAAGTTCCAACTGGGAATTTTTCTTTTCTTAGAAACACCATCACTTCATCTCCAACTTCAAATTCCTTATGTCTCCTCTTCTCATCTACTTTCTCCTTATACTTGTTGTTCATGTCCTCCAAATGTTTCTTAACTTGAATATGTAAGTCTTCCATGTGATCTACAAATTCTTCTTCTTCTGAACTTCTCTTGTCTTCACTACTAATATCTCTTAATTTTAATATATGTCTAGGGTGTGCTCTAGTAACAATCTCAAAAGGTGTCCTTCTGGTACTCCTTTTTACTGAATTATTGTAGGCAAAATCTGCGTGTGCAAGAATCAAATCCCAACTTTTGGTCTTGTCTCCAGCTAAATATCTCAACAAATTTCCCAAGCTCCGATTAACTACTTGTGTCTGTCCATCAGTCTGTGGGTGAAAAGTAGAACTAAACTTCAAATTTGTCTTCATCTTCTTCTAAAGAGTTCTCCAAAAATAGCCAACAAACTTAGTGTCTTTGTCTGAAACTATGCTCTTACGTAGTCCATGCAATCTCACTACTTCCTTGAAAAATAGGTCTGCTACATGTAATACATCTGATGTCTTCTTACAAGGTATGAAGTGAGCTATCTACGAGAATCTATCCACTACCACAAATATAGAATCATTCACTCTCTATATTTTAGGCAATCAAAGTATGAAATCCATGCTTATATCCTCCCAAGGTCTTACCGGTACTATCAAAGGTTTATACAATCCCACATTCTGACTACTACCCTTTGCAACTTGACAAACTCTACAACTTTGCACATATTTCCTAACATCCTTATTATCTGGGGCCAAAAGTAATTTACTCACTCACCACTGCTACTATTTTGTGAACACCAAAGTGTCTAGCTAATCCTCCACTATGTTTCTCCTTTATCAGATTCTTCCTCATAGAACTATTAGGTATGAAGAACTATATTCCTCTGAATAACATCCTGATGCACTACAAAAAGGATGTTTGGAAACACAAGACAAAAATTCATTAGTGTTAGTAGTATCAATCATAAATGAAATACAAAATAAACTACAATCCTAAGCATGCATATCAAGAGAGATATCAAACATATTATGGAAAGCATGCAAAAATGGAGAAAAGACACAAAACACTCCCAAATGCTCTCAAACATGCTCATAGTTGCTCCTCCCTTGTTCCTCTCCTCTCCAAGTTCCACATGAGTGTAGCCCTTAGCTTTTTGCACTACTATGGAAGTCTTATGGAGATTCAAGATTATGAAAATGATTATAAGAGACTATGCAAATACACACAAACTAGATATGAGAGAATACCTAATTAATCTATATTAATTCTAGCCAAAATAACAATTTAGATATGATTTTCTCCTAAAATTCTCTCTCACTTTTAGTATAGGTTAGATGCATACAAGATTTCTAGATCTGGATTATGAAGGAATGGACTCTATTTATAAGAAAAATGGAGAAATATATGGTTGAGATTGAGTAATCTCAAAAAGGGTCAGGATTGATGGGTTTGTGATCCATGTGAGGGATTTCAACACAATCCCAGGATGACAAATGCCAACATGAGATGGCTTGAGAGGAGAGGGAAGAAGCATTAAATGCTTGAAATGACATGAAGGTTACCTTAGGAGGTAAGGTTTAGAATGAGTTTAATGAATAAAGCCTTTATCAAATGAATAATGCCTTTATCCAATGGATAAACTCTTTTGCAAGATTTAGTGAGGATAACCATGGTCAAAGCAATAAATTCTTGAAGAGACACATGAGTTAGATGAGGGTTGAGTTAGAGGGAAAGTCTCTAACCATGTGGGTGAGTTGAGTTTAACCATTAATGGTCATGTAAGAGCCATACATGGTTATGTAAGAACCATTAATGGTTTGGAAGACTCTAGGGGTTAACTTGTTGAAGACCCAAATCCTTTAATGCTTTTCAATGACTTTGGAGGCTTTGAGAAGTGACTTCAAGTTTCTTAGGAATGTGACAATAATTAGGGGATGGGATTAGGCAAATTTAGAATGGATTAGAAGAATATAGAATAGGTTAGAAGAGTCTACAATGGGTTAGAAGAGTCTAGTGGGTTTGGTGGGTGAGAGAAAATATGATTTTAATTTTTAAAAAAACTCATTATTTCAACCCGTTTTTCTCAAAAACGAGAAGCCCAAGTTCACCTGCAATCAATCTATGAAATGGCCAATTTCAATCTATGAAATACTTCAGGGCTTGGACAACATAACAAGGATAACAATCCTTCTACTCTTTAGGCTCTACAAAACCTAGGTGGGTATACCTTTGATGCATTAAATCAGACCCATTAAACATATGACAACATCAACCAAAGCAGATAGATCTCATAAGGGATCAACAACAAGGAGGTTACTGCAGATGAGCTAGATCTACATTGATATCTCAACTAGATTGGAGCATGAGATAGGTGGAACAAACTAAACCTACAACATAAAAGTAAATGGATATTGATTATTAAAACTCTCTGAGAATCCCCCAGAATCTGCAAGACCAGTGCCTTATCCAAGGGCATGGAGTCATACATCAAACTGCAAATGAAAACCTCTATTGCAAATCCAATTTATTGAGAAAAATATCCCTGTATTAATGCCTGACATTAATACATTCTAAACTCAAATAGAGAATCATACATATCCAGACATTATCGTGAATCCAAAATGATTATTCATAGAATTTAAACTCTTCCTTGAAGAGTAGCTAAGGACAACCATTACACTCTCTCTTTGAGAGGACAAACCCAAACTCCCTTGAAGACTAGATTTAGTGAAAATCAGAGAAGGCCAAGAGACAATCCAATAAACTGTATATATGCCTTACATATATGTAATCCACAACAAAAAACATCTACAACAAGAAGATACTCTATTACTTGAAAGAAGGACATGTTGGCATTACAATAAAATTGAGAAGACTGTTGGAAATAAATGATATAATTGATAAAAGATGTTTACTGTCTTAATATTATTATTTTGTCATTGATGTCAAGCAATTGATTTTATGATTTAGTATGATGTTGCCATATCTTAATGAGTATGTTGATAAGTATAAAGATGTCGGTAAGTGATACAAAAAGGATGAGAATGAAGGGGAATAATGAGTTATTCAATGGGTAACGATTACCGAGTTAGACAGTGATGAGATTATGTTGTTTTGATTGTTTTGATATCCTATATATGTGTATTCAAAGATTGAACAAGAAGGAGAAAATATTTCATGTAATAGAATGAGTAAAGGTTTGATACTATTCTATGTTACCGAGCAAGGAGCTAGTCAATAAACACTAAGGTTATCGATATCAGTTAATGAAGGCAAAATGTCTACCGAGTAAAAGTTCAGTATTAACCAGGTAACAATTGAGTAGTAACAAAACACATTGGATGAAATAAGAGCATTATTAAATGAAGGATGCCAACAAGTTGGAGATGTATAAATGATTGGTATGTCGTGCAAGAAGTTTGTTGAGGATCTACGACAATGAAAATACAAGAGTTAGATCTACAGTGCAGATTGAACGGTCATAACCTAGCACAAGTACCAAAGAAGGAATACAAGTTCCAAGGCGTGATAAAACATTTTTCAGATCAAAGGATTCAATGAACCTAGTCAAGTATGATGATTTGATGGCTAAGATTGATCATGGGAAATGTGACCAAGGAGATTAAGCAGTTAGGAATTACTTATAAATTAAGAATAGGTGTAGAACAAGAAAAGGGGGCAAACTGGAAGCACAGTGATGCTATAGAGGTGATTACTGAGTACAGAAGACTGAAGATCTGATTGTAGAATAGATTGAGAACCCTAGCAAGGAGAAAGATAAGTCTTATGACAATATTATCTTGAGTACATTGAGCACATAAAATCTGCTTTAGGATTTTAGATGTGAAGTTGTAGATATATTTTATTACTGTTATTTATTCTATAAGTGATAGGAGATCTCTTAATCGAGTGGACCTAATAGTCTTATTTGTAAATCCTCTAGCAAGGTAACATTCTGAATGAGTGTTTGAAATCCTTTGACAAGGTCACTTCTAACAAAGTGAAGATTCTAACAGATCTGAGGGAAATCCCTTAACCGGGTCACATCTAGCAATGTGTATGTAATCTTTAACATGATTTACTTTTAATCGAGCATACTCTAGAAGGGTATATTTCTTAGTGGGTCTGAAATCCCATAGTGGTTTTTTCCCTATTTGGGTTTCCACGTTAAATCTGGTGTTAAATACATTGTGATGTTTTAAGTTTGTCAGTTTATGAGTTTGAATGATTTACAGTCTAGGTTGCATATTGAAGTAAAGGCTACCGAGGTTGAATCTGATTAATATATTGTATTGTGAGTTTATATGATTCAGCCCCCCCTCTCATCTTACTAACAATTGGTATCAGAGCTTTGGACTCTGGAAGAAAAGTTTAAAGGAACTTGAGGCAAGATCCGAAGATGTATAAGAGGGATGCCCCAAAGCTGAACAAGTCAAGTTTCTCCACATGGCAGAAAAGGATGAAGTTGCACTTATCAGGAATTGGAGAATATGCAACATATTATCTGGAGAATTATTACACTGCACCGAGCACCTACCCGATGACAATGGAGGAGATAAAGGCAAAGCAATAACATATTCAATCAATGATTGAAATAACATCAGCATTGACCAACTTAGAGTTTAATGATCTAGTTGGTTTTAATGATGCCAAAGCAATGTGGAATAAGCTCATATCTATGTATGGTGATGATGAACATGTTCAGAGAGTAAAAGTAGATAGTCTAAGAGGTCAACTTGAATCCATGAGCATGAATGAAGGTGAGAACATTATCCAATATAGTACAAGGTTAAAGGAAACTATCAATCAAATCAAAGGAGCAGGAGGAACTATTGAAGAAAAGGATGTAACAAGTAAGTTGCTAAGAACACTTCTACCTGCTTATGCCATTCAAGTCTCTACAATTAATGAACTAATATCTATACCAAACATGCCTATCTCCTTGGATGCTACTATCGGTAAGCTACATGCATTTGAGTTAAGCAATTTTGATAACAGTGGGTCTTTGGTAAATAAAGTTGAATCAGCATTCAGTTCTTTTCATCTTGGTGAATCTTATGATTACAATGATAGAATGTATAAGTATACTGAAGGAAATCATAGTGGAGCAAGTGAAAGATTTCGCAAAAACATGGAAGAAGTACACAAACTATATGAGGAAATCAGAAAGCAAGAAGAGTTTGAAGCATTATTAGCCAGAAGGTTACCGAGAGGTAAAGGTAAGTATAAAGGGAAGTTACCTTTGAAATGTTTTAACTATGATAAAATAGGACATATGGCTTCTAGTGAAAAGAGAGAGGACCAAGATGACAAACAGAAAGACAATCATTATAGAGGGCACTGAAACTTCAAAAGGAGAGATAGAAAGACATGCCTAGTGGCTGATGAGGAATCCAACGATGATAAATCTGACGAGACTGAGACAGAGGAAGTTGTTTATGTGTCTATCAAAGATGGATTAGATGAAGAAAGGTATGAAGAAAAATCCTTAATATCTCACATAAATAATAATGATTCTTGGATCATAGATAGTGGATTCTCACATCACATGACAGGTGATAAACACAAGTTTGTTAAATTAGAAGACTATGATGGAGGTTATGTAAGATTTGGTAATGATGCCCCATGTCTGGTGAAAGGTAAAGGTTCTATTACACTTCTTGACAATGCTAAATGTGATGATGTATATTGGGTTGAAGGTTTGAAATATAATTTGTTGAGTGTAGCACAACTAAACAATACAAGATACCAAATAGAATTTCAGAAAGGAATTGTCAAAGTTCATGACAAACATGGAAAGTTGGCTGCTACTAGGACTCAAACAAGAGGTAATACATTTCACCTTGACTCAACTCAAAAAAATTGTCTATATGTAAAAATAGAAGATACCTGGTTTTGGCATAAAAGGTTTTGTCATGTAAATTTTGATAATCTGATCAAAATAAGTAAGAAGCATCATGTAAGAGGTCTACCAAGCTTGGAAAAACCTGAGAATGCAATGTGCCGAGGATGCCAGATGGGTAAGATGACAAGATCAAGCTTTACAAGTAAGTCCTACACTTCTAAAGGAATTCTAGATCTTGTGCACACTAATCTTTGTGGTCTTATGAAAGTTCAAAGTTATTATGGTGATAAATACTTCATATTATTTGTGGATGATTACTCAAGGAAGATGTCAGTTATGTTTTTAAAAGAAAAATCAAAAGCCTTTCAAATGTTCAAATGGTATAAGACAAGAGTTGAAAATGAAATAGGAAGACAGCTGAAATGTCTAAGATCTGATAGAGGAGGAGACTTCATTTCTGATGAATTTAACCTATTTTGCAATGATCATGGTATAAAGAGACAAGTGTCTGCACCGATAACACCACAGTAAAATGGAATAGCTGAAAGAAGAAATAGACCTATTGTAGATTGTTCCAAACCCTAATGATAGAAAAGAGGGTACCTCAAACATTTTGGAGAGAAGCAATAAGCATTGCAGTTTACACCCTGAACCAAGTACAACTGAAGAAAGGAACTTTGAAGACATCATATAAAATCTGGTATGGCAAGAAACCTAATGTGAGTTATTTTAAAATATTTGGGAGTAGATGTTATGTTCACAAAGATGAGAGAAATGGGAAGTTTTATCAGAAAAGCGAGGAAGGAACATTTCTTGGTTATTCTTCTAGAAGTAAAGCATTTAAATGCCTGATCAAATCTTCTAACAAAATAGTGGAAAGTGCAAATGTGAAAATTGATGAATTTGCAGAAAGAAATGATGAAGGAAATTCCAAAGAACCAGAAGATTATGAAGAGTTTGTATATGTTCAACCGAGAAGTCCTACCAAGAAAGTTGATGAAGAAAATGAAGAAAATACTTAGTTACCGAGTGATGAAGAAGATCATACGGAGCCTACCGAGCCTATATCAGCAAAATATGTTAGAAGAAATCATGCATCAAGTCAGATTATAGGAGATAAGGATGATCCAGTGATGACAAGGAACAAACTGAGACATAACACATGTCTGATATCTGAATTTGAACCAAGAATAGTAAAAGAGGCATTTAACAATAAAGATTGCGTAAATGCTATGACAGAAGAGATTGAACAAATCAAGAAAAATGAAACATGGACACTGGTCCCAAGACCAAAAGAGAAAAATATAATCGGTACAAAGTGGATTTTTAGAAACAAGCTAAATGAAAAAGGTGAGGTCATTCAGAATAAAGCAAGACTAGTCTGTAAAGGTTATGATCAAGAAGAAGGAATAGACTATGGTGAGACTTTTGCACCTGTAGAAAGACTTGAAGGAGTGAGAACATTGTTGGCATATGATGCTTACAAAAATTTCAAGATATATCAAATGGATGTTAAATCTGTATTTTTGAATGGTATACTAGAAGAAGTTTTTATTGAGCAACCTAAAGGATTTGTTGAAGAGAAGAATAAAGATTAGGTATGTAAGTTGAACAAAGCATTATATCGGCTAAAGCAAGCACCTAGAGCATGGTATGAAAGATTGCACTCTTATCTAATCAAGATTGGTTTTATGAGGACAAGTGAAAACAACAACATGTATATGAAGAATGATGAAGAAAATGAAATACTAATTTCAGCCATATTTGTTGATGATATTATCTTTTGTGGAAATGACTCTTTATGCAAGAACATTGGAAATGAAATGTGCAAAGAATTTGAGATGTCATTAATTTGTGAAATAAAGTATTTTATAGGTTTACAGATACTGCAAATGAAAAATGAGATCTTCATTACTCAATCCAAGTACATAAAGGAAATCTTGAAGAAATTTGGAATGGAAGATTCTAAACCTGTAAGTACTCCTATGACTACTAATTGTAAACTATCAAAAAATGATGAATTTGCATATGTTGATGAGTCACTTTACCGATCTATGATTGGAAAGTTGCAATATGTGGTTCACAACAGGCTTGATATAGCACATGCAGTAGGTATAGTTGCAAGATTTTCTGCAGATCCCAAAGAAACCTATATAATAGCAATCAAGAGAATTTTCAGATACTTCAGAGGCACTGAAGATTATGGTTTAGTATATCAAAAGAGGAATGATTTTTACTTAAAAGTCTATACTGATGCTGATTGGGTAGGAAACATTGATGATAGGAAAAGCATAAGCGGTGGAGATTTCTTTTTGGGAGAAAGACTGGTGAGTTGGCTTAGCAAGAAACAAGGATGCATTTCACAGTCAACAGCTGAAGCTGAATATGTCACTGCAACATTGAATTGCACCAATATAGCATGGATCAAAAAAATATTGGAAGGTATGAATGAGAAAGTTACCGAGCTAGTAACTATATTCTTTGATAATACTAGTGCTATTAATATTTCAAAGAATCTGGTAATGCACTCTAAGACAAAGCATATCTCTATAAAGTATCATTATCTCAGAGAAGAAGTTCAAGAGAAGAAAGTTGTGCTGGAATATATTAGTTCAAAGGAACAAATAGTAGACATCTTCACTAAGCCACTGCCAAGGGACACTTTTGAGTATCTTAGAAGTAAGTTAGGAATCCTACCCCTATCTTCTACTCACTGATAGAGTTCGGTGAAAGCATCAATTCTATGACTCCATAGAATACTAGTTGTGAGTTGATGCTGCTTTACACACTTTAGAAGGATGTCTAAAGGTGTGCAAGAAATAGTGAATGAAGACAAGTTGCTCTGATCGAGACTTAGATGATACATTTGTATATGTTTTATCAAGAAAGAAAATTACTTCATAGGGAAAGTAATCATGTATTAGTTTTACTTTTTGGCATTGTTGTCAAAGGGGGAGATGACTAATGACAGGGGGAGAAAGTTTGCAAGAGATGTTTACAACTCAAGGTTAACAGAAGATAGTTTTACAGCAATCTGAATCCGAATCAATTGAAATGAATCAAGTTGGTATTGCCATTAAAGTTTGTATTGCCATCAATGCCAAAGGGGAAGATTGTTGGCATTATAATAAAATTGAGAAGATTGTTGGAAATAAATTATATAATTGATAAAAGATGATTACTGTCTTAATATTAATATTTTGTCATTGATGTCAAGCAATTGATTTTATGATTCAATATGATGTTGCCATATCTTAATGAGTATGTTGATAAGTATAAAGATGTCGGTAAGTGATACAAAAAAGATGAGAATGAAGGGGAGTAATGAGCTATTCAATGGGTAATGATTACCGAGTTAGACAGTGACGAGATTATGTTGTTTTGATTGTTTTGATATCCTATATATGTGTATTCAAAGATTGAACATGAAGGAGAAAAGATTTCATGCTATAGAATGAGTAAAGGTTTGATACTATTCTATGTTACCGAGCAAGGAGCTAGTCAGTAAACACTAAGGTTATCGATATCGGTTAATGAAGGCAGAATGTCTACCGAGTAAAAGTTCAGTATTAACTGAGTAACAACCGAGCAGTAACAGAACATATTGGATGAAATAAGAGTATTATTAAATGAAGGATGCCAATGAGTTGGAGATGTATAAATGATTGGTATGTCATGCAAGAAGTTTGTTGAGGATCTACGACAATGAAAATACAAGAGTTAGATCTACAGTGTAGATTGAATAGTCATAACCTAGCACAAGTACCAAGGAAGGAATACAAGTTCCAAGGCATGATAAAACATTTTTTAGATCGAAGGATTCAATGAACCTAGTCAAGTATGATGATCTGATGGTTAATATTGATCATGGGAAATGTGATCAAGGAGATTAAGTGGTTAGGAATTGCTTATAAATTAAGAATAGGTGTAGAACAAGAAAAGGGGGCAAACTGGAAGCACAGTGATTCTACAGAGTTGATTATTGAGTACAGAAGATTGAAGATCTAATTGTAGAACAGATTGAGAAGCCTAGCAAGGAGAAAGATAAGTCTTATGACAAGATTATCTTAAGTACATTGAGCACATAGAATCTACTTTAGCATTTCTGATGTGAAGTTGTAGATATATTTTATAACTATTATTTATTCCATAAGTGACAGGAAATCTCTTAACCGAGTGGACCTAACAGTCTTATTTGTAAATCCTCTAGCAAGGTAACATTCTGAATGAGTGTTTGAAATCCTTTGACAAGGTCACTTCTAACAAAGTGAAGATTCTAACAGATCTGAGGGAAATCCCTTAATCGGATCACATCTAGCAATGTGTATGTAATCATTAACATGATTTTCTTTTAACCGAGCATACTCTAGAAGGGTATATTTCTTAGTGGGTCCAAAATCCCACAGTGGTTTTTTCCCTATTTGGGTTTCCACGTTAAATCTGGTGTTAAATGTGTTGTGATGTTTTAAGTTTGTCAGTTTATGAGTTTGAATGATTTATAGTCTATGTTGCATATTGAAGTAAAGGCTACCGAGGTTGAGTCTGATGATATATTGTTTTGTGAGTTTATATGATTCACTCCTCCCTCTCATCTTACTAACAAGACACTGTATTACAAACTTGGAAAAAAGCTCAAAATTGGAAACCAAGATTCAAGAGCCTTCCTCACAATAATCTGGAACCCTTACAAAATGAGAAGACTCTCGAAATAAGAAGGCAGGGAGGACAAAATTAGATTTCATTCTCTGATAATGGCAACTACCCTATCTTTTCAGCATTAATTATTTCGAACAACTTGGCTTGTAGAAAACCTTTCTGACAAACTGAAAAAATCCAATTTGAGATCCTGATGAAACTGCTCTTGAGATATTTGACATGTGCTACACTTGACTATAGAATTAGATTCCTTGGATTGAGATCTTTCCAATGATATATGACAAATATATATTTGGGCAAAAACTCAATCCTCAACCATCAATCCCTCTACAGGTCGGTCATTTAAGCTTTTGCCTTTTCACTACAATCTGAAACTATATTTTAACCTGACTTTCTCACGTAGGTTTTGGCCACATGTCACCTCCTGGTTCGCTCATGAGTCCCTCTGGACTCCACCTATCTTGCCACCTCACCAGTCACCAAGTCACAACCATTAACATTCAAGCACCTCCATATTGGGGTATGGCGACAACCATAGATCTTCCTTGAACTTGCTTATTCTTTACTTCCTCCAAACTGTTCTTCCTATGGGTCACAACACTTAGTCGCTATGTCGCAAGTGATAACCAATGGGCACCTTCATATGGCGATATAGAGATAGCTGCGGATCTTCCCTCAACCTGCTCGATTCTTAATGCCTGGTCCGCTTTCCATTTCTACACATGCTTAGTTGCCAAGTTGTGATGATAACTTGATGGACATCTTTTCATTACAGATAGTGACCACCATCGGATCTTTTTCATCATCATTTGATCTTCCCTGATCTATCTGACCATTAACCATGGCTAATCTGCTTCCTTTTGCCATGTGTCACCACTTGACACTCCTTGATTCATTTATGAGAGCTACCTGGGCACCACCTGCCTACCGGGTCTACCATGTGTCAACCTCTTGTTCACCACTTGATAAACCTAAGCACAGCCTCATCTGCCATGTCAGCACCACCAGACCCATCATTTCACTTTGGTTTGTTCGGCATCAGTCTTTCGGCCAAACCTCCCCTTCAGCAAGTTACTTTCTTATCTTATCGAAACCTTAGTTTCATCGACACCTTTTATGTCGATAAAATTGATGCATTCGGTTAGTCCCTATAGTGATCCATCAAAGCCAAGATCTACTCGATGTTCATTTTGATGACACGCCACCTATCTTCCTCATGTTACCATTAGACCTTCCACCTCATTAGCTACATGTCACCACATGGTACCTCATTATTTTCTCAGAGTCCACATCGGCACCACCTATCGCGAGGGTATTCATTCTAGGCACTTCACAACTGCAATACAATGACAATCATGGTTAGCCCCAAAATTTCACCTCATCGTTGATCTGCCTTGGATCTGCCATTGGATTTCAGTGATTTGCTCAATCATTAGCCTCTCCTGAGAGGCTCTCTCTTGTGCCATGGTGTTACCATGTGTGCACCACTTGTCTGCCACCTCATCAGTTGCCAAGTCATGACTATTAACATTCAAGCACTTTCACATGGCGGTATAGCGATGGCTATTCAATCGGCTCAAACCTGCTCGATCCTTACCTGAACCGCTCACCCATTTTTGGCACGTGCTTTGTCGCCAAGTCATGGTGATATCTAGTGAGCATCTTTATGTCACGACATAGCGACAGTCGTTGGATCTTTTGCAATCATCGTTGATCTGCTAGACTTGCTCGCTAGTTATTTTGCCTTTTTGCTACAAAATTTGGGTGCTTTGAGATGCACGGGGGGGCCCACCACTTCTAAGCTGCTACTTGCCAAAATCCCATAAGCTTTGACACTTAATATGTATGGGGCTTTGCCTTTCAATACTAAAATTATCCTCCCCGTGGACAATGTGGGATAAATGGACCATGCCTAGGCCCTTCCATCGGGTCATTGGGACCCCTCCAAACATACTAACCCGATGGCCGATGGCATCTTTTCACACTCTTCACCTCTTATCGGGTCATCGGTGTAGCATGAAAAAGCTTCTGCTGATACCCGATGGCACTAGCAACTGAAATTGCTTCCTTGGACTATGCAGAGAGGATGGCTCTAGTCTGGGCCCAGACTATACACCTGCCATTGCATTGTTTATAAAACTTTGATGCCTCCCCAAACACCTGTGGATCTTTATTTGCCTGAATTGCTTGCATTAATTGTTGACCATGGTTCACCACTAGTGGCTTGTCACCAAGTCACAGGTGATAACCATCGAGCACTTTTATGTTGCGGTATAGCGACAGCCACAAGATCTAAAGAAACTTGCTCGATCTTTAGGAAAACCCGACAGAGACATAGGAAGAGACACAAGATTTAGGAAAAATTAAAAACTTATCAAAATCCACCCAGGCCTAGACTTTAAAAGGGGGCCCCTCTTGACGATGCATAGACCCTTCCACTTAAGTGGAAAGAGGCAACAAGCAAAGACTTTTAACAAAAGAAAGGGGAATTTTGAACCTTGAACCTTGAACTGATTTGCAAATGGTTCAAAACTGACATAGCGCATTCTCACTTGCTTATTAAAAATAATTACAAAGCCATGACTCACGCAAGAGAAATGGTTGAACCTTGAACCTTGAACCAAAAAGGTTCAAGGGTTCAAGTTCAATATGAATTACAATAATGCGCTACAAAGGTTTAATTTTTTTAAATGTTTTCATGAAAAAGAAAAAACCCTAAACCCTCAAAACCACAAACTCGTGGGCAAAGGTCAAATTCTGAATTTTGACAGACTCCAATAGCTAAAAGGCAAGATTTTCAACATATTTGAAATAGTGATAACAGATTCATCAAGTGTCATTAGAAAGTGCAGAGAAGAATTTTAAAAAGGGCCACTCAAAATATCAAAATTTTTGTAGGTCCCAACAGTGGGTCTGACTAGGGATGGTTGATTGCAAAATCAACACAATAATTCAAAATCTTTGGTAGAGTAGACCACCCAAAAAATAGGACACTTCTTCCTCTTTTAGAATCTTCAATGAGCTTCACTCTCCAAAACAGGGGTTCGTTATTCCACCCAATAACATGGCTCCTTTTTTAAAACCACACAATTGAAAGCAAAGTGACTGTACAATAGAACTTATTTACATATGGCCCTAGGCCATCAAAATTGGAATCGATGCTTACCTCTATCAAACACATGATTCTCATTTCCATGAATCAAGGGTAAGATGAAAGTTACATTTACATTTGCCTGATCACAAAATCTACAACTTCTCATCAGCTCATCACATAAAAGATAATCAACATCCTGGTAATTATTCAATCTTTGAAAAATGGAACCCACTTCAAAATGTTGACCATCAAATGACACATAACTGTCATATTGTTTACAATTATTTCCCAGCTGAAAAGAAAAATAACCCTGCTCCATCTGATCACTGGGAACATCAGGCACATGTTGATTGCTAGTTTGCAAAAATGGAAAACACTCATCTATAATACATGCTTGCAAACTAGAGAGGAACATTTCCTCATAAAATGACTACATCTTAGCACGATGATTACACCTTATATCAGCCTTTTGCAAACATGAAAATGCATGATCACCTGTCAATGGTTCATTTACCAATTGCAAATCTGGGAAAATCACTTCAGATTTACCTTTCTCTTTAACACCAAGATCCACACAATGCATATCAGATTCTAAGTTCATATCAACATATGAATCCACATTATCACATTTATCAACCTTATATGCATTTTCATCTTGTCTATTATTCAAATCAAATGTAGGGAAAGAAATATCATATGTATCATACCTCACACCTTCAAGAACATCATCAGTATCAAAACATATACTGATTGGGTATGAGAGATTGGGGAAATTTTAGGATGTATACCTCTTAAGATCAGTAGCTAAGAGTTTTGAGATTTGTTCACTACTTAGTGAACCTTCTCCTTCATTTTCATTTTCCTTGGCTTCATCTTCCATGCTATAAACATTGTCCCAATCTGATGTATGCATTAAATCTGCAGTGCTCATGTCTTCATGCACATTTGTTTTATCATTACAACAACTTGCATCTACATCATGACCTTTATCATGCTGATCATAAAGTGTTGCTATATGTTGCAACATAGTTTTATAAAATTGGTTGCAAACACTTTGTGGATTGATATTGACAGCAAGGTGATCTATATCATTCAAATCTAAAACCTCAATAGGCTCAAGACTATTTGAACAATAACTTATGATCACACAATTTTCTTCTTGCTCTGAATACACATCTGCACTGTCATGCTGAGAATATGAGTCACCTTCAACATCATAAGAGGTATATCCACTCATGGATTCATCTCCATCACTGTATTCAAAACTGTGTACATTTTCAGATTTGGTCATTTCAATCTCATCTATCCATTCTTTAATACTGGCAACACTTTCTTCCCTCAAAGTTGAAGACCAACTAATTGAGTCAAGCTCATCAAGCTCTAAAAATAATTCAATCCAAACTGACTCATGGGGTCTAACATCAAATGGAAGCTCATTTAATGCAGCAATAAATTTCCATAAAAAACATATGATGATTCAACCTTTCTCTTCCCTACTTTCCTTCTTAAAACAAGATGCATCTATCTTGGATCTTTTGAAAACATATTTCAATCTCTCTATCAATTTCTTTCAGATTTGACAAAGGATTTGGAGATCTAGGAACCACATCTACATCCATTAAATTTGTAACATCTACTGAACCATTACCATGACAATGAATCTTACTATTTTACTCTCTTTTCGAAACATATGCAGTCATTAACTTCATAACCAGACATACTTCTCACTATATTTCTGACTAAAAATTTTCAAAACAAGAAGTATGTGAAGTGCAGATTTCTTTTCCTTTCAATGGTGACTATTTCACCTTATAAGGAACAAATAAATATCTCAACAATGAGGAATACCTGGAGTAAATTTGTTGTTGCCGTTCACTTCACTTCTGACTAAAAATTTGAAGAACTCCTCCAAATTTCAGGTTTGTTCTTATAGAGTCGCCACCTCCCTGAAGAGGAATAAAATTTAACCATTGATCTTCACTCTGAAACAACTTCAAATTTCTGGGTACTAGACATAGTAGAGTCACATAATATTCTTCTTTTTTTATTTCTCAGCAACAAAACCTTCCAGGATGTATACCTTCAAATCTGACAGCAACTTTCAGACTTGTAAACTTCTAAGACTCTTCCCCAAATGACTTTGGCCAGACTCACTTACAATCTGATTCAATAGTCTATAACAGAGATCTTTAGATTACTCCCCAACAGAGTCATCATTTATGTTGTTCTTAAAAATGAGAAACCCAAGTTCACCTGCAATCAATCTATGAAATGGCTAATTTCAATTTATGAAATACTTCAGGGCTTGGACAGCATAATAAGGATAACAATCCTTCTACTCTTCAGGCTCTGCAAAACCTAGGTGGGTATACCTTTGATGCATTAAATCAAACCCATTACACATATGACAACATCAACCAAAGAAGATAGATCTCATAAGGGCTCAACAACAAGGAGGTTATTGCAGATGGGCTAGATCTACATTGATATCTCAACTAGATTGGAGCATGAGATAGGTGGAACAAACTAAACCTACAACATAAAAGTAAATGGATATTGATTATTAAAACTCTCTGAGAATCCCCCAGAATCTGCAAGACCAGTGCCTTATCCAAGGGCATGGAGTCATACATCAAACTGCAAATGAAAACCTCTATTGCAAATCCAATTTATTGAGAAAAATATCCCTATATTAATGCCTGACATTAATACATTCTAAACTCAAATAGAGAATCATACATATCCAGACATTATCCTGAATCCAAAATGATTATTCATAGAATTTAAACTCTTCCTTTAAGAGTAGCTAAGGACAACCATTACACTCTCTCTTTGAGAGGACAAACCCAAACTCCCTTGAAGACTAGATTTAGTGAAAATTAGAGAAGGCCAAGAGACAATCCAATAAACTGTATATATGCCTTACATATATGTAACCTACAACACAAAACATCTACAACAAGAAGATGCTCTATTACTTGAAAGAAGGACACTGTATTACAAACTTGGGAAAAAGCTCAGAATTGGAAACCAAGATTCAGGAGCCTTACTCACAATAATCTGGAACCCTTACAAAATGAGAAGACTCTCAAATAAGAAGGTAGGGAGGACAAAATCAGATTTCATTCTCTAACAATGGCAACTACCCTATCTTTCACCATTGACTATTTCGCACAACTTGGCCTGTAGAAAATCTTTCTGACAAACTAAAAAAATCCAATTTGAGATCTCGAGGAAACTACTATTGAGATATTTGACGTGTGCTACACTTGACTGCAGAATCAAATTCCTCAGATCAAGAGCTTTCCAATGATATATCACAAATCCATATTTGGGAAAAAATTCAACCCTCAGCCATCAATCCCTCTGCAGGTTGGTCATTTAAGCTTTTGCCTTTTAATCACAATCTGAAACTATATTTTAACCTGACTTTCCTGCGTAGGTTTTGACCACATGTCACCTCCTGGTTTGCTCATGAGTCCCTCTAGACTCCACCTATCTTGCCACCTCACCAGTCACCAAGTCGGGACCTTTAATATTCAAGTACCTCCATCTTGCAGTATTGTGACAACCATAGATCTTCCTTGAACTTGCTTATTCTTTACTTCCTCAGAACTATTCTTCCTATGGGTCCCACCACTTAGTCGCTATGTCGCAAGTGGTAACCAATGGGCACCTTCACATGGTGGTATAGTGACAACCGTAGATCTTCCCTAAACCTTCTTGATTCTTAACGCTTGGGCCACTTTCCATTTCCGCACGTGATTAGTCAGTAAGTCACAATGATAACTCAATGGGAATCTTTTCATTGCAGTATAGAGACCACCATCAGATCTTTTGCATCACTGTCTGATCTTCCCTGATCTGCCTGACCGTTAACCATGGCTGATCTGCTTCCTTCTGTCGTGTGTCACCACGTGGCACTCCCTGATTCATTTATGAGATCTACCTGGGCACCACCTGCCTGCCAGGTCTGCCACGCATCAACCTCTGGTTCACCACCTCATCCACCTAAGCGTAGCCTCATCCACCATGTTAGCACCACCGGATCTACCATTTCACTTTGGTTTGTTTGGCATCAGTCTTTCAGCCAAACCTCCCCTTCGGCAAGCCGCTTTCTTGTCTTATTGAAACCTCAGTTTCATCAACACCTTTTATGTTGATGAAACTGATGCCTTCGGTGAGTCCCTATAGTGATCCATCGAAGCTAAGATCTACTCGATGTTCATTTTGATGACATGCCACCTGTCTCCCTCATGTTACCAGTGGACCTTCCACCTCATCAGCTGCGTGTCACCACATGGCACCTCATGATTTTCTCAAAGTCCACCTCGGTGCCACCTCTCATGAGGGTATTCATTCTGGGCACTTCAGAACTATGGTATAATGACAGTCATGGTTAGCCCCAAAATTTCACCCCACTATTGATCTGCCGTTGGATTTCAATGATCTGCTCGATCATTAGCCCCTCTTGAGAGACTCTCTCTTTTGCCATGATGTAACCACGTGTCTGACACTTGTCTGCCACCTCATCAGTCACCAAGTTGCGGCTATTAACATTTGAGCACTTTCACATGGCGGTATAGCGATGGTCGTTCAATCGGCTCAAACCTGCTCGATCCTTAACCTGAATCGCTCACCACTTTTCGACATGTGCTTTGTCGTCAAGTCACAGTGATATCTGGCGAGCATCTTTATGTCACGACATAGCAGCAACCATTGGATCTTTTGCGATCACCATTGATCTACCTGACTTTCTCGCTGGTTATTTTGCCTTTCTGTTGCAAAATTTGGGTGCTTTAAGATGCGTGCGGGGCCCACCACTTTTGAGCTGCTACTTGCCAAAAGCCTGTAAGCTTTGACACTTAATATGTATGGGGCTTTGTCTTTAAATACCGAAATGCTCCTCCCTGTGGCTAATGTGGGATAAATGGACCATGCCTGGGCCCTTCCATTGGGTCATCAGGACCCTTCCAAACATACTAACCCGATGGCCGATGACATCTTTCCATGCTCTACACCTCTTATCAGGTCATCGATGTAGCATGAAAAAACCTTTGCCAATACCTGATGGTATTGGCAATTGAAATAGCTTCCTTGGACTATGCAGAGAGGATGGCTCTGGTCTGGGCCCGGACTATACACCTGTCATTGCATTGTTTATAAAACTTCGATGCCTCCCCAAACGCTTGCAGATCTTTATTTTCCTGAACTGTTTGCATTAATTGCCGGCTATAGTTCACCGCTAGTGGTTTGTTTCCAAGTCACAGGCGATAACCATTGAGCACTTTTATGTTTTAGTATAGCGATAGCCGCAAGATCTAAAGAGACTTGCTTGATCTTTAGGAAAACCCGAGAGAGACATAGGAAAAGACACAGGAGTTAGGAAAAATTAAAAACTTATTAGAATCTACCCAGGCCTAGACTTTAAAAGGGGCCCCCTCTTGATGACGCACAGACCCTTCCACTTAAGTGGAAAAAGGCAATGAGCAAAGACTTTTAACAAAAAAAAGGGGAATTTTGAACCTTGAACCTTGAACCGATTTGCAAATGGTTCAAAACTGACATAACGCATTCTCACTTGCTTATTAAAAAACATTACAAAGCCATGACTCACGCAAGAGAAACAGTTGAACCTTGAACCTTAAACCAAAAATGTTCAAGGGTTCAAGTTCAATATGAATTACAATAATGCGTTACAAAGGTTTAATTTTTCTAAATGTTTTCATGAAAAAGAAAATACCCTAAATCCTCAGAACCAAAAACTCGCAGGCAAAGGTCAAATTCTTAATTTTGACAGACTCCAACAGCTAAATGACAAGATTTTCAACATATTTGAAACAATGATAACAAATTCATCAAGTGCCATTAGAAAGTGCAGAGTAGAATTTTAAAATGGGCCACTCAAAATCTCAAAATTTTTATAGGTCCCAACACAACCAAAATAGGTGCAACTTGCATTTGTAGGAGAATGCAAGTTGGGGGGGGGGGTGTTTAGGGATTTAAATAAATATTTATTTATTTATTTAAAGGAGGAAAGGGGGTTAATTAAATAAATATGTTTTATTCATTTAATTGATTTAGAGTGTGACTTAATGAATTAATTTAAATAAATTCAATAATTTATTTAGTTAGTAGAAGAAGAGGTCGAGGATGAATTAATTAAATATTAATTTAATTAACTAATTATTGATGGTTAGAATAATCAAACAAATATTAAATATTCATTTAATTAAGTGGATAGATTTATGTGTCTACATTTGCCCCTCTTTGAGACGGTGCGGTTTATTGCGTCATTTCAAAGAAAGAAAAATAGGTGTGAAGAAATATGCCCCATAAATATTAATTTAATAGGTGGTATGCCCCCTCGAGAGATGGGCCGAAAAATTTCAAAAAACAAGGCGATCTCTCGAAAAAGAGAAAAAAGTTGGGGGTAGGTAGAGTAGAAGAAATAATGGTGAAAGAGTGGGAGAAAACAAAGTGAATATGGAGAAACAACAAGCCAATGAGTACCCTTAGGTCAGGCAAGAGACACAGTGCAAATGTGGTGTGTGCATGTTGATTGATATTATACAATTGATCAAAATTGGTTGGACAATCTGGTGCAATTGCTTAAATTGCTCCGGTTGAGTAAAAGTGTGACAATTGATGTCAGTTGGTCACTTGGACAAGATAAAGTCTGAGTAAGTGAATCAAAGTTACCAGTTGTGACTTAGACAATTAATGTAATTGCCGATGAAGTCAATGTATTTGAAGAAAAATACTCGTTGAGACTTAGACAATTGATTTAATTTTTTATTGTGATTGTGTTTGATTGGTTGATCAATTGATAGTGTTCACGTTGTAGGTCATTTGTGGTGAATCATAGAAGCCTCATTGAGACTAGGTCATTGTGATAAATGCTTGTTGTAGTCTAGGATTTCCATAATCGATTACCTATTGAGACTCGAAGATACTTGATGAAAAAGTATATGTTGATAGTCTAGGTGTGTGTGAGTCGATGTACTTGTGTAAACAGAGTAACTTTGCTTTGCTTATAGGATGATGTGGCTTTATTGGGTTGATGGGACATGATGTAGAGTATGTGATTTATGATGATGACCTAGATAGGGAGAGTGAGGGGGGATTCGGTGTTAGATAGAAGGTATGGAGGACCTGTTGTGACATTTTCACACATCGCCCCATTGTAAATGGAGACCCCCTACTTTTTAGGCCCTTCCAGTCTTTTGGCTTTGTTTTTTGGGTCTTTTCACAACAATCTTGTTAGTCTCTTTACTTTGCAAGTGTTTGAGGGCCATATTGGTCAAGTCTGCCTTTTGTTTGAGCAAATTTGGCTAAGTCTAGGACTCGTCTTGTGAATTTTAGGGTTTTTTCCTTCTGTCCTAGATTTTAGGGGTTTCTGTTAGGGTTTTGGGAAAAGTGAACATACAACTAGAATCAGGACCCTTCAAGGAACCTCCCAGTAAAATTTGAGCCCAAACAAAGCAACTTTCTATTTTTAGAAAGTCCCTATTTTTTAGGGATTTTTCTAGGTCCTGGAATGTCATCATTTTGCCAAAAATAAAACTTACTATTTTTAGTAATTTCTATTTTTAGTAAGTTTCTATTTATAGTAATTCATTCCTACACCCTGTCTAGGGGTCTAATGCTGACATTTTGAAGGTTTTTATTTTTGGAAAGTCAGTACTGATAGGGTCAGTCAGATAAGGCGACAAGGATAAGACGTTTGCAGACATTTCTAATTCTGGAAAGTCAGACAACAGACAGAGAAAGCCAAAAATTGATCAAGTATGTTAGCACATATTTTTACAAAATATTTTATGCTATATGGAGGCCTTTTTCTTTTATCATATGAGCATTTATTGCTGGTTTGAATGTGCAGGAGCTTTATCAGCACAGGTAAAGGTTCTCTAAAAGGATAAGTTATTTCAGGAGTATCAAGGTATCACTTGGACACACTAAAGACATGCACTAAGTATAGACCGCACAAGGAATCCATTATGGAAATGTTTGTCAGCATAGAAGTCATTATGGTATGATCTAGAATTGCCTTCTTGTATATATCAGGCCCTATGGGAAAAATTGGGATCACCAATGTTCAGGATGGATGGCTGATTTGTGCTGGATTGCAAAATTTCAATTATCGACATAATTAATCCTAATGAAACAATATTGGCAAGCAAAAGAATGATTATCGGCATATCTTAAACCAATGAAACAGAAGGCGGATGCATTAGAGTGCTCAAAAGATACTCAGCATGGTGCATGCTTTTCAAAAGGTCATACCATCGGGATATCTTGTTCCGATGAAGCAGAAGGCATTGGTTTTCTATCAGCATGTATTGACTTATCGAAAAAAAGTAGAAATTGTTATACCAATAGCCTATGAAGTCATCGGTGTGACTTGTGATGATAAGAAAATGCGGATCATGGGCTTATAGTATCGGGAGATCAAAAGTAATGATAAAATTCTATCTCGATACCCGATGACTAAAGGGAATCGAAGGCAGGCCCATCGAAGAAAAAGACCATATCGGGATAAGGAAAAAATAGTTAGACCGACCCCCGATGACATGGAGGATCGAAAGGTGGAACCATAGGCATTACCTATACCGATAAAAAAGACTGGGAAACATAAAGCATAAAGGTTCATCGGAGACTCATCAGGACTTTGGGAGGAATAGAAAAAGGCTATTCTGACCCCCGATAAAGATAGAAGCGCCTGCGGGGATATCGGTGTAAGCTATATCAATAAAGTAAACATTAAGTAAGGACTCATTGGGACATCGGAAAAAGAAATTTTATGCTATGCCGAGTCCCAATAGGATTGCTATGGTGAGGTGCTAGGAGTTCTTCAGGGCAAGTTATGCTGATAGCGTGAAGGACTTAGTCAGGATGCAGATTGATATATTGAGATCATCAGGATATCGGAGGGACATGAAATAAACTATGCCGACACCCGATGGGTTAAGTAAAAGAAAACCGAACGTGAAGGCATTGGAGAAAGTTATGCGATGGAGTATTAAAACAAAAGGCATAGCCAAAGCTGAAGGAGTGTTCATCAGGATAAAGTGAACCATCAAGATAGAAAGAAAACTATTATCCCGAGACCCGATAACTTGGTCAGGATAACTTGTGCTGATCAGAAGGTGAAAAGCGGTAAGGTCATAACAAATAGCGCCAAGCAATTGAATCATCTAGAAAAGTCTTTCTGATTAGCCATTGGAGATCTTGATGTGAAAAATAGACATAATGGCTTCAATTAAATGCATCTATTGAGTAGGTCCATTGCCACATGAAGCAAATCTTTCAAAGATTGTGGTAATTGAGTACAAGATTGGACTTCCTGAAATATATAACTAGTGTTGCATAATAGTATTTCGCACATAGCTATTGCAAAAGATATCAAGTTTTTATTGAGAAAATATTCTGAGCTACTAAGCATAGAGTGAAGAATTTTGTAGAGATGGAAGGGTCAAGCTCAAAAGGGAAGCAAAAGGTTGTAGAAGTGTCTATTACAGTGATGAAAAAATATAAGGGTGAAGTCAACGAGGCTCGAAGAAAGCTAAACCAAGATATGATAGATCAGATGGGCTCTCCAGAAGCTAGGTCACACAGAGCTAAGGTGAATGTGCCTATTCATGAGTAGTTGGAGGACAAGTATAGAGAATTGGAGATGTCCTCACAACAGTATGAGGGCATGAGTTGTTTCTTTTTCATTACCTGCCTATGCCAATTTCAAACCCATGGAACACCAATTTGGGTAAACTCATGGTACCTAATGTTTTTGTAGATATTGACGTATTAAAACTCCTGGTGAGACATTATGATGCAAATAAGCATTGCATTTTGTTGCCCGATGGGACGGTTTTTGTTCACTTTGTGGTAGCCATAATTCAGGAAGTTTTTGCAGTGGATCTGGGGGCAGATGTGTCTTTGTCATTTACGGATTTGGAGGAGGAATATAGGAAAATGGCTACTACATATCAGGGCTGGAACCTCACAATCCACAAAGCAGAAAAGGGGAGGCTAACAAAGGAAGATGACCTTCCTTATGATATAACTATTTTCAAGAAGTATCTACAATATACATATATGGCTTGTGGCTAGGTTCGAGGAGTTGAAGCTCCTGATGTGGAGAACATAGGACCGTTGGTTTTAGCAGCAGATATCTAGAGGCATGAGCCTAGAGCTTTTGATTTTGCTTCGTACCTAATGGATAGACTACATCAAGGTTTCATGAACTTGAAAGATAATCCAGATAAGCATTTCAAGCATTATTCGCTATTAATGCATATTTTTTTATTCTATGGGAGATTCAAGGGATTATGGCTAGAGGGTTTGAGTCTAAATACAGTAGGGAAGAATGGACAGGATCAACCGATGTAGTTGTGGATTTCTGTCTGGGATTACAAATATGTGAACTCTCATTACCTCAAATTTGAGGAATTCTTTGTTAAACCAATTTTCTTTCTTTTTGGTGAGCCACTGCAAGGATCATTCTCTGAGGATGTCAAGAAGTTTCTTAGGCCTCATGAGCACAAAAATCCAAAGGTCAATCACAATTGGGGTGATTGGTACTCATGCCAAAACTTCATGTTTGTTTGGTGCTACAGATTTGAAGGTTATCCTTATGTGCTACCAAAACCTGCACTAGACATGATTGCTTTTTTGGAAATTGTAAGGCAATTAAGTGTTTCTAATGCCAAGCATTTTAGAGGTGCACATAAGCAAGACTTCCTCCCTGGTACACTTCACTTCCAGGACTTTAAAATTGTATCTACCAAAGCATATGAAGCCATTGATAGGAAGCTGGTGGATGAATACAACCTATTCCAGCATGTGTCTAGGACGTATTATGATCCTAAGTGCTACATCCATGCAAGTAGGAAGAGGCAAGAGTTGAGAGAATATCTTCATCAAGAGGTTGAATTTGAAGACATGTGTAAAAATAAGGAGGTGGAAGAGCTAGCAGATGTTATGGAGACCTTGGAGAAAAAACTAGAGAGAAGGTAGAGATTAGAAAACATGGAGGATGAACCAAACCAAAGTGATTTGGGGGAGAACAAGGTTGTTTCCAAGCTCCAGGCACTTGAGAAAGAGAAGGATCCAGAAGCACATGATAGGCTCATCATTGCACTGAAGGCAGAAACAGATGAAAGAATGATAGAGCATGTTTCTTTTGTGTCAGATGATCAATTTATAAAGTCTAAAGAGTTCAAATCATTCATGTACCATTTCAAGGGTAAGAAGTTAAGGGAAGCAGTGCCAAATATTACCCCTGAAAATGAGGTGGAAATGAAGAAGAGCTTGAAGGAAGATATTGACACAGAAGTTGATACTATGACCCCACAAAAGGGGAGACAACTACTAGTAGAGGCTAGAATAATTGCGTTTCTAGGTTGGACCTGAGTGACTCGTTTATCTTTGATTCTTTGCTGAACTTAGACAATAAGGATATGAAATTAAATATTCAGGGAGTAAAAGACATTTTATTGGATCAAGGTACGATCCAAATGAGGAAGAAATGTTGTTGTGGGCCTTATACCCTCCCAATAAAAGGCCAAAAATCATAGATGTGGACAAAGCATTTGGTCACATGATGGCCTTGAAAGTTGGAGAAGTAGACCCTATGGTCACGGCCGATATAGGTATTAATATTTCAAAATTCAATAAGGCCTAGATGAAGCATGAGATAGCAGAGAAGAATAAATACAAGGCCTTATATGAAGAAACCCTTAAGAGGAGTGGGCATCTAATCCCTCAAATTACTAATTCAGGAGGTCAATGGAAGAAGAAATTCAAAAAATTGGCTTATGAGCATACTAAGTTGAAGAGGGAGATAAAAAGCATCAGGGTTGATACCGCTTGTGTTTTGTTGAATAAGAGATATGTGAATTTGGAGAAGGCATTGGATGAGTTCTGAGGTGTATATCAGAGGAACATGGACAATATGGTTTCACACACCAAAATTTGAGATAGACTCAACCTGCTATTGCAAGATGCATAGACCAAAGAAAAGGTAAAAAGGAAGGTTCAGGGTCTGCTTGTCACACATGAGGAAGCTGCAAAGGAATTGAAGTCAGAATTTGACGAATGCTAGTAGATTGTTCAACATGGGGTTCCCCATTTGGTAGAAGATGAGGAGTAATTAAAGATAAGACCATATGGATTTCTGAGTGTAAGTCTTTACTTAGTGCAACCCAAGCCATTGCCAAAACAGATATCCTTGATATGAATGACACTGTCGACAAGTTTGAGAACCTTTACATGATTGAGAATGCAGCCAGAGATGCGATCTTCAATGCAAAAACTTACAAAGACCCAGGCTATTTATGACACATTTAGAAGTGCGGACACCGACTGGATCAAAAGCCTTAAGTCATTGTTTAGTTTTGTGTTTGTAATGCAGTCAGTGTTTTAGCTAGGCTATGTATTTCCATTCATGCCTCTTGGCATGTGTATTTATAATGAGTCATTTTGATTGTAATTGGTCAAATTTTAGAAATAGCATACTGCCAGGCAGGACTGTAAGTTATATGTATTAGGGAAGTCTATAGAAAAAAGAAGTATCTTTTTATGCAAACAGACTATAATGGTGTCATGCCCAAAATTTAGGGCAAAAACGGAACAATTTTTTTTTTAAAAACATACTAAATTAATTAACAAGTTCACTCTTGCGACAAGCGTTAAAGAAACTTTCATTATTAAACTCGAGCTAATTCCGAAACGAACTAAGCATCGATTAATCGTTAAGTTTTAATTGCGGAAAACCTACTAGTTAAATCCTATCTCCCAGAGATACTTAGACAAAAGGTTTATTAAATTAATCAAACTAAAGGTAATAGGAGAGGTATTTTAATTCTATCTCCCGATATGACTATATAGTCCTTTCAAATTTTTTTTATATTTCTCTTTATAATTTATCCCAAATTAAAATCAGGATTATATAAATATATACATATATACCTATTTGAATATGCATATATTTATATATTTATAAATTAGTCACTTAATCAAAGTACTCAAAATTTCATTTATATATACATATATTTATATACCCATATGGATACATATATATATATTATATATTTTGCATAATTGACAAATGTTTTAATTCTAAATTTAAAACCATTATATCTTCCTAAAAATTGTTTCATAATTCCCCCAACCCTAATTAGGGTTTTAATCTCCCCACTTATATACTATTAAAATCCAATTATCTTATTTATTAATAACTTGCCCTAGCCCCATTTGGCTAGGGTTTTAAACCATTTATATTTTTTTTTACAGTCAATATTTTTTGGCCGGGCCGAAGCACTTGGCGGCCATGAATCCATTTATCGTAGGTCACGGAGTAAGGGAAAACAGGCTTGGCCACGCGCGCCACTGTGTGAGCGCACAGTGGGCGCCGCGGCACCACTGTGTGCCCACATAGTGGGCGCCGCTGGCGGCTCCCCACTGTGTGGCCACACAGTGGCGGCCGTGGCCGTCCACTGTGTGCCCACACAGTGGGAACCGCAAGCGGTTCCACTGTGTGTGCACACAGTGGGCGCTGCGCGGTCGTCCACTGTGCGTACACACAGTGGAGTCCGCGGGGACCCAAAGCATTATTTTTTTTAAATTTATTTTTTTAAAATATAATATATAAAAATTTATATATATATATATATATATATATAAATATATAAATATATATATTTATATATATATATATATATATTGACATTTACATAACTTAAATAAGCATAGTTAAAAAGATGAAATTTAATTCAATATAAAATTTATATATATATTTTTTTTAAAAGAGAATTTTACTTGCAAAATTTTAAACTAATATAATAAAGGGAAAAACATTAAGTTTAATCAAAAATATAAATACATCTATAAAATAAGCTCTTTTTTTTTGAATCAATGCCAACTAAAATACAATTTAGAGTATTAATCCAAGATACATTATACTTTTTCTGGAAATAAAGAAATTCATTTATTATTTATTTTTTTTCTAATAACATATTCACTTAAAACAACTTTTTCTATTTAAAATACTTAAAAGCTTTCAGCTCAAATAAACTTCTATTTTGCCTCAATTAAAGATACAGGTAAAATCTAAATGAAAACAATTCTTTTATTTCTTTCCAAAATACATAAAGCTTTTGCATGCTACACAAATTAACCTTTTTTTTTTTTATAAGCCAAAAGTAGAAATAACAAGCTTTTCTTTTCTTTTTTTTTTTAAAACATCTCTAAGATATTCTACCAATTTACAGAATGTTTTCTCTGAATAGTCACAACAATAAAACTTCAAGACTACTTTCACAAATTACAACTTTAAACAAACAACTGCAACTGAACTCAAGTATCTTCAAATACAATCTCCTGTATCTCTTTCATGGTTCCTATTCTCTTTCCTCTGAATTTCCTGCATAATAGAAAACACAAAATTGACCACGGAGTGCTCACCTCCCAGCCTAGGCTAACTGGTAGCCACCCCCGAGCTCGGAGAACCAATTCCTAGACGGGTAACAAACAGGCAAACACATAGAAAACAATGCATATAGATATTCCAGACACATTCCCAACCTGGCTTTCACAGCACCACACTTTGGTGATGAACATTTTCAAAGGGTGGTAGTGGACCAAATACCCTGAGGAGAATTGCAAGTATGAAATAAACAAGAAGCCACCTCATGGCACAATAATAATATCAATAATCTCAACCCCTTATTCCTTATGCCCCCCAAAGGCATTCTAGCCTTATATCCCTCCTTATGACCCCCATTGCACAAACAAGCCATGCAGCAAGGGTCACACAAAGATCCCTTGTGATCGCTGTCAAAAGAGAGTCTCTCACTCGAGGGCTGTCACTGCTACCACCCTCAAGATCCTCTTCTCTCCCAAGAGTAAGAGATCTTGAGAAAACTCCCAAAACACATCAATTCATAAAACAAAATACCAAAAGAATTTCACACATAAACTTTCAAGAATACAGATTTCTTATTCAACATCTTCCAGACATAAACAAGAAGAAGACATTAAAAGTAAAAAATTGAAACCAACCTTAATCTGCCCAAAGGTTATTATGATATCTGAAGAAGAGCTGCCCAATCCACAAATCTTTTTCCTTCTACCCTTATTCAATTTCTCTATTCCATAACATTATTTTTCTTCTAAATTTTTCTTCTGTCTCCAAAAATGGAGAGTGGGTGATTGCCCTGCTATTCCCAAAAATCTTCCTTAAGAAGCTCACTCTCTGAGTTCTCACAGGATTCTAAAAAAAAAACCAAAAAGAAGAAAGAAAGCAAAAATGCAAAAAGACTCTCAATCCAAAAAGGAAAAATCTTGATTAGATTTAACTTCTAATTTTCAATTTTCGCTCAACTCAAAAAAACCAATTTTTAAAGCGTTAAAAAGATCATTATAAAGTAGAAACTTGCCTAAAATTTCCCCTAACCCCTAGGTATACCTTATGGGCATTAGGAAACCCTATTAAACTACCCCTAGGTGTTCATTTAACCCATTTTAAACCCTTCTGAAGTTTATTTTCGGGTCAAACATAAGTTGACCACTCCAAATATTATATTCCCAAAGTATTTATGACAACACATTATTTTATTTAAGATTAATTATAATTAAACACTTTCCCACCAAGAGACAAAATAAAACATATAAATTTAAATCCACACGTGTCAAGTGACACCAATAAAACACCTTTACAAAAATAAAACATGAAATTGCCTCTCGTGGTTTTTACATATAAAATTTAATTAACACTAAACACTCATGCAGCATATACTGATACGAATAAAATACAACACAAACGGGGTGTGGTCTCTCCAAATAGACAACCCCTGGCTTACGAACATACATAAGTCTAGGTTTGATTCTCCGTAATTTCCATGGTCACATGGTAAATTTCCTGCGCATCTCAATTTACACATTAGTACTTCCAAATAATCTCATATAACATAAAACACATGAATAATAATGCACTACAAGCACTCTGCATACAATATACATTTATCAATCAATACATCCTTTATCCAAATAACTCCACATAACAATTATCATCATTCACATAATTTTGATCCATACATTAAAACATGCACTCCTATTTCTATCATCATAGTAAGTCCTGCAAATCCAATAATGATATACCTCCTCTCATATTTATCCTATTTTAGGATCATATAGAGTTCTTTATCATAAAGCATATAAATGAAGCATCAACATTCATCAATGTTATCAAATCACGAAATCATATACGTTCTACATTCAGACATAGCTGACATACGTTAAATCAAGATTATCCAGTCATTGAATCTTTTAGGATTTCAAATTCATAATAAATCAAAATGCACACCACAAGGTGCAATAACTCTATAACTTGGTTCAATTACCTTTCTCACCAATCTATCTGTCTAACACAGTCCATTCTATCGAATTATAAAGCATTTATTAATAAGTCAAACATGGTCAACTAAGTAAATCAAAGCTTGGTTTGGGGAGGGCCTTACAAATGGAGTATTTTCAAGTGCAACTTATGCAATCATCTCTTAAGGATTAATATATGAAGGTTCATTGTTTCTTTTCCCAAGTATTGTGCATACTTTTGTGTTGATGAGTTATTTTGTCCTCTTGATAAATCTTTCATACGATTTGCTATTATGTGCCATCACATGTTGTTACATTAAATGTGATACTGGGTTTTCATTGTTGTGTAACACATACTAAAACCTTCATATTTGATGATCAATATTGTCTTAGGAGTTGATAAGATTTTCTATCCACAAAGTGTCATAAGTACTCCCTGGATAAAGGCACTGGTTTGCTATTTATCTTTTAAGGTTTTGGTTGATCATACATTCAAGGTCCTTGATAAAGAAACATTCTTCTTAAGTTCTATATGAACTGATCTTTACATATTTCTATTAAAGTCCTGAAAGCATCCTTATTTTCATTATACTATCATAAACATTTTCATTTTTTTTCAAAGCATTCAGTTAAAGCACATAATAAAGCATAGCTGCAGAACAACATTTGTCAGTTTTTGCAATTTGCTAAAAGGTTTAAATCCACTTTAAATAATTTCTTTTGTGCTTGAGAGGAAAAGGTATACCCACCTAGTTTTAGTGGATCCTTAAGTGTAGAGGGATTTGGTCTTTGACCATCCCTTTTTGTTGGCCAAGGCTGGTTGGATTAGTTGAGGATTTGGCGAACCCTTAAGTTTTCCAATTTGTGGTTTTGGGAACCAACAAATTACTAGAAGCCTATGCCTAAAATGGAAAGCTTAGAAATTCACCAAGGTTCAGGAAGTCATTCCAAAATTGCAAAGGGGTCAAATTGTCCTAGGTCTAGAAAATCGAACTACAAATTTCATGAATCCTCAGCCCAGGTGAAAATCCACCCAGATGTGGACTTGGGCGCCAAAATGAAGGAGGGAAGGATAAGCGAACAAATTTCATGAATCCTTGGCCCATGAGAAAATTTGCCTAGATGTGGACTTGGGCACCAAAATGGAGGAGGCAAGGATAAGAGGACAAATTTCATGACTCCTTGGCCCATGAGGAAATCTGCCCAGATGTGGACTTGGGTGCCAAAATGGAGGATGCAATGATAAGAAGACAAATTTCATCAATCCTTGGCCCATGAGAAAATCTACCCAGATGTGGACTTGGGCGCCAAAATGGAGGAGGAAAGGATAAGTGGGAAAATTTCATGAATCCTTGGCCCATGAGAAAATCCGCCCAGATGTGGAATTGGGTGCCAAAATGGAGAAGGCAAGGATGGATGGACAAATGAAAAAAATCCTTGGCAAAGTATGATTTGCGCCCAGACATGAGGAAAGGTGCCAAAGTGGCATGGCCAAGGAGAGAAGGACAATTCCATGAATCCTTCCTCCAGTGAAAATTCTGCCCAAGAGAGTGATTGGGCACCAAAATGGGCATTTCATGGAAGGTGTAAAAAAGTGAAAATTCCAAGGCACGGTGAATTCAATGCCCAAGCTAAAAAGTTGAAATTTTGCCTAAGGCATGGAATCCAAGGGGTCAAGGAGGAATAGAAAATAAAATTCCCCTCGGGCAAATTTTTGAATTAGCTATTTTTAGACACCGAATCTCGCCGGAATGAGAAAATTGTTATAGATTCAAAATCATGGTAGAATTCTCCATCCAATGGACCTGACTCCTAAATTTTAGAAGGATCCCTAAAAAATAGGGATGTTGAAAAGAAGACATGGACAATTCACAAAATAATGAATTCCTTCCTCAGTAGGAATTTCTGCCCCAGCCTTGTGGAGGGCGCTAGAATGAAGAGTGCATGGAGAAACATGCAAATTGCAAGAGTCCTTGACCAAGGCATTTTAGAGCCCAAGTGAGAGAAGGAGCGCCAGATAGAGGGATGCAAGGAATACATGGAATTGAAAGAATTCCCCACCAAGTGTAAAAAGCTGCCTAGGAACACAGGAGTGTGCTAAAATGATCTTCTCATGGACAATGAACATAGAGATGAATTCCTTCATGGGGGAATAATTGCACCCAAGAAGAAGAAATCCCAGGACAGGTGAAAAATTGACTAAGTGTTTGAAATTTCTTCCTTCAGGACATAGTTCTTGGAAATCATGAAAATTGGCTAAGGTATGAAGAATTTCCTTCCTCAGGGTAAGGAACAAATTTCTTTGCAAAGGAGAATTCCTCCACAACAATAAATCACATCCAAGGATGAATTGAAGATAAAATTTCTAAGGCAAGGAAGGAATCAGGGATGAACTAAACAAGAAATTTCCCCCAGGAAAAGTTTTAAAAAATCCATTCCCGGGCATCAAATCACATCCAGATTTCAAAACTTTTTACATATTTGGATTCAAAGGAGAATTTTCTCTCTCCTGGACCATGGAACCCTAATTTGGAAATTTTCCTAAAAAATAGGAAACGTGCAAAATTGATGAAAAATCTTCTCCAAGGAAAGGAAAATTCAAAATCTCAGGAAATTCTTCCCAAATGAAGTTTTCTCTCTGCAAGGTTTTCTCACCAAGTGGCAGTCGAGTCAACACACGCTGAATTAATGAAGCATCTCTCTACATGTAGCCATCACATTTATGGCATTATGACATATTCCTTTTGCATGCAGCCATCACATTCAGAAGATGATGGTGCATTTATGGCATCACGAGCGATTTTTGTATGAGGGTACATTCATTGCATAGTGGGCACTTCTGGAATGTAATTAATTGTAATAGGATGGAATTAATTGTATGTGGGCATTATGGGTTATTAATTGGAGATTCCCACCTTGTTGTATCTTGAGTGGAGAATCTTTAGAGCAAAACCTAATTAGGGTTTGCATCTAATCATGGCCTGAGACCTAGATAAAGGGGTGACCCCCCTCATTTGTAAAGAGAGGGAGCTTTGTATGATATTGTTGCGATAAGTTTTGAGATAATAACAATGAAGCATTGTTCTCTGATGGTGTCCACTTAAGTTATTTTTTCAAAGCTTGCATGGTTTCACCTTCCTCACTTAGAGTAGAAGTAATATAGTGCTTTGATTTCAATGGAGAATGTAATGGTGTCTGATGAATTTCCATGGTTCATACGTTTTGCATCATGCTGATTGTAAGTTGCTGTGTAAAGTTAGTCTAAGCCCCCTAAATTCGTGCTAAGTTCAATTGTGGAGAGTCATTTGGGTTGCATTGTTTTGGGTATTCAAATGTACTTTCTTGATTTGAAAATCCTCTAGCATCCCTAGAAGATTGCACCGGTTCTTGCAGAGTTGTAGTTGATCTTGGTGAAGCAGAGCTTGGTTTATTTGGAATTTGTGCACCAGAGCACTATTCATTGATATCACTACTCTTAGCAGTATATTTAGATCCTTATGAACCCTTTCCCTTTTAATTTTAGTTTATTTTAGTCCATTCGAAGCAACAACATTGCAGAATTGCCATATCTGATGATGGAGTTCTAGCCACAATAAATAAGTGAAAGAATGATGCAAACGTAAGGCCCCTTGGATTACCAATAATCACATCATCTAACTGAGTCTTGTCCACATATTGAAGGAACCTTGGAATCGATTGTTTGAACTTCTTGCAATCTTAGCATGCAATCACACTTTTATCAAGAGAGAGTGAAGTGACTGTTAGGCAACTTTAATTTGTGTTGAACGCTGTCATAAAAAACACGTCAACAAGACCTAGGATGGGAAATGATGCATGGTATGAATTTATGATGATGACTTAGAGAGGGGGTTGAGGGGGATGATTCAATGTTAGATAGAAGGTATGGAGGACCTAGGACTCATTCCTATGCAAGAAGATAAAAAAGAGAGAGTATCCATTGTCATTACTATGTAGGAATGATATGGAACAATATGGATGTATGGATGGGTGGAATGCAACGAAATGCAATATATACATATGAGATGAAATGATGATCCATAGATTATTTGCAGTGATTTATTTTCATCATCGAGCATGGTAGTGTTAGGCCCAATATGGAAAGCTAATGTACTGAGAGGGGAGGGGTGAATCAGTACTTCAAAACCTTTTATCAACAATATCTTTACTGTTATGCATAAACCAAAAACTACTGTAACATAACATAAAGCTAAAACAAATAGATAACAATCATACATGATTCACTCCATAACACATATATTTTGGTTACGCAAAAACTCTTGGTTATAGAGAAAAACTATGGTGGGGATGGCACCCACAACTTCACTGCTGCAATAATAAAGGGTGCTCAGTTAGAGCTACATGTTTAGCTATTTCTGATAGCTTACCCTGTTAGGAGTATCAAGATCGTTAGATCTACCTTGCTAAAGGATTTTACAGCACTTATTCTAAATGCTGCACTTGGTTAAAGGCTTTACAATTTATAGACTTTGTTAGAGTCTTTTACCCTGTTAAAGGTTTCTCTTTCAACTTCAAAATATTACAATAAAATCTCTACAAATATCTGCATCTTTACATCTAGAATGTTATAGAAGATTCTATATGCTCAAAATGAGATTACCTTGCTTATAGCATACCTCGGTAACCCATATAATAACTCGGTAAACCATTTTGTTTACTCTGTTCCTTGACTGTTCTTTGAAATCCTTCTCAGTGACCTCTATGTCTCTGTAACAGTCATAACACTCAGTGCTTTCCCATGATTTTTCTTTTCACATATGTCTGTCTTCACACTCATACACACATGCCTCTATATCTCTTATTATCTGATCCCAATTCATGTTGTATAAATAGATCTCTTAAGTCAGTGATCTGGTTCATTGCTTTGATCTTACAAACATGATTTATCGAATGAATATCTATACAAAATATTTCATTGGATAGATGACCTCAAAATCATAAACAATCTAGAAGTGCAATTTCCAATGTGATAACGGTTCTTTGTTCCTTGATCTTGTAACACGTTTCCACATGTGTGTCTAGGTTCAATGAATCTGGTAACACATTTCACTCGGTGTATATTAACTTAGTGTATCATTATTGCTGCTCGGTAGACATATAGTGTTACTCGGTAGACAACTCAGTGTATATTAGGCTCTGTGACTACTTTCTTCTATATCCGACTACTCTGTGCATACCAACTGAATGTTTCGGTAGTAGTAACTGACTAGAGTATATAGAATGACTTTGGACATAAAACTAATGGCAACTTAATAAGTAGTAACAATCTCCCCTTTTGACATTAGTTGAGATGTTTGACAAAACTACTTTCAAAGTCATAACTCAAAAATCTATATACTTACAAAATTTTGAATAAACAGACAGTATATACATTTGTCAATAAAATAGTATATTCAGATATACTCCCCTTATCAATATACTATATAGAACTCTAATTTTGCATGCTCAGTGATCAATACCATGTATTAATTGCTTGATTGTCTCTAGTCGGGGTCAATGCTGTGCATCAGGATACTCTGTTCTGCTCAGTATACTCCCCCTATATACTACACTCCCCCTTTATAATTTGATACTATACTCTACTCCCCCTTTTTGACAAACATCAAAACTTAGTTACCATTCGATGGAGGCAACTGGTCAAAAATGGATTTGTACTTTGTCCTTGCATCTATAAGAGTGGCAGAGAGGGCATCCTTGGCACTGTCCATGAGTGAATTCTGAGCTATAATGTTAGCTAATAGTAAAATTAGTCCATCTAAGGTGATTCCCTCTTGTTGAGTGGATAGGGAGGTAGCCTTGTTGATCTGCTCTTGGACGGATGAAAGATGAGGAATGAATAATGTTTGAAGAGTCATTATATCCATCTTGATCTTGTGCTCTTCATTCCTAAGTTCCAATTGTTGAGCCATGAGCTTTTGTAACTTTGTATAAAAATGCTGAATAGAATTTGGCTCAGTGGTCAACTTATTTGAGAGATCGGTGATCTCTTTCTCAATCACTTCTGTTTTATTTTTGATATCTTTAATGAATAAAGAAAATGTACAGTTTTTGAAATAAATAAAGAATGTGCTTGAGTTGAGGGGACAACTCAGTAATAAATTTGACAAGTTTTACTTTGCCAATAGCAATAGCTTTCTGTACCTCTTCAATCATTTTAGCAGTGAGCTCTTTGTCCTTTAATTTGCTCAAATATTCAGATGCGTCTACTCCAGATGTCTCAATTTTAGTTAGGAGTTCATCCAGTTGAACATGGATGGCTGCATCTATTGTCACTGTAGCTTTAGGTAGCATATCTGTTAATAGTGCTTTCACCTTCTGAGCTACTTTGTTTTTCTTTTGAATAGCCATTTGTTTCTTCTATTCTGCTTTGGCTTTGCATAGTTCACCGAATTCAATGAGTGCTTGCCCTTTTAATTTGGAAATGTCTACAATCGGCAACACTATTGGTTTTGACAAATTTAACTTGGAACTATGCCTTTTCATTTTCTTTTCTTTACCTTTCACTGGTTGAACCAATACAATGGCTTGTGAGGCTTGCTTACCCTCGGTAGGTTGCTCGGTAGAGGCAACACTTTTATCAATTTCTTGAACCTCTGATGTAGCCTTTGTTGTGTCCATCGGTGCTTCTGTGCTTGGGGTCTCAGATGTAACATTTTCAATGCTAGAAGGAGCTTGAGAAGTCTGTCCTTCAGTGGCCTAAGAAGTAGTTTCTCCTTCTGTAGACTTGTGACCTTCTATTCCTTGTTCAGTATCCTAAGGGGCCTTAGTTGAAATGGGTTGAGTGACCAAAGGATAAGGCTGAACTTGTTCCAAAACTGACTCACTGGATACCAGTTTGGCATATGCATTCCCTTCTATCATTTTTTGTTCTTGTCCCTCGGTGTCCATGATATCCTCATCAATTTGTATAGTGTCATCAAGGTCTTTCTCGGTGATATCAGGATCTTCCTCGGTGACATCAACTATTTCAACTTCAACTTGCTTACCATCATTCTTGATTTGAAAGATTTCCTACCACTTTTCCTTGGTCTCATTCTCTACATCTAGATAAAATCCATTCATCAATTTCATTGCTTGACTAGGAAGTTTGAGTGGTAGTTTTTCAGATGTTCACTTATTTCATCTACTAGCATGTCCGAAAAGAGATGTACCAGACTTCTTTCTCTCATCTTCTTTTTCGAGTCCATGGCATATTTCCACCTGTTATCAATATGCAAATACAATTCTTTTGGAAGAGAATTAGTTACTTCCAATGGGACCAATTAGAATTTCAGAAGAGTGCAGATTACAGCTTCTTCTATTTGTCTCTTTTCTGCATCAGATCTGGATTCATATTTTACATATCTAAATGATCCAAATCCACCATATTGTTTCAGATTAGCACAAAAGTTATCAACACTATGTACTTCTTCCTTTTTGCTCTTAACAATATAAAAGTTGCTTGCATCTTCAGATTCAGTCTCACTGGACTCTTTAGTCAAAATGAGTCTTCGAGTAGATTTCTTGTAAGTTTTTGTTACCTTTGGTGTGACAACATTCTTTGGTTTCTTACTCGGTGATGCTGCAGATGATCTTGTGTTTGGGCACTTGACTGAAGGAGTCAGTGATACCTTTGATGTATCCTATTTCTTCCTTTTCAAAACTTTCCCTTTAGGCAATTTGGTGCTCAATGTAATAGTTGTCTCTTGAGCTTCAGATTCCTCCTCGGTGATGACTATAGTGCCTTTGATAGGTGTGGAGGAAGAACCTTCACCAAATTTCTCCATTAATGCCTTGGTCATTTTTGTTGCCTTCCTTGTAGCCTTGGGTACTACAATGCTCATCTTAACTTTCTCTTTCACTTCTTCATATGTACCATATCTCAGCTCGGTAGCATTCCTTGGTAGTGTAAGAAAAGCATCTATCTGTTGTTGTGTGATGTCAAAGTCAATCTCATAACCCATAGGTGGCAAATATTGAGTTCTTGGTTCCATAGCATTAACATAGCAGTAATCGGTGTCCACTTCAAAGCATATGTCATCCTTGTATTTCTCTACTAACTAGGGTGGGATTCGGTACCTGTTATGCATCCTTTCCTAAAACTTGCTAAAGTAATCATCTATAATATCATTAAAGCTATCACCTAGTCATTTGATGAAGTCATTGATTTGATGAGTGATTGGTTAGTGTAGCTCCCAAACTATATTACCGACTGATGGAAAGAATTTCTCAAAATAGAAAAACATGCATACTAACAGTGATCCAAACTTCAGTGTGTTAGTTGAGTTGTTCTTCTTTAGCTTCCTTATGGTGTTTAGATTCTCAAACAAGTTTTTCAACAATACTTCACAAAGATCAATTTTCATTCCTTTCTTCACAATTTTATATGCTAAGTTGATTGCTACAGAGGGTACACTATTTTCCCTTGCCGATTGAAAGAAATAGTAACCTATGAGTCTAATGGCAAACTTTAGCTCTACATATATCACATTATTCAGTTTCAATCCTCTGCAATCTGAATCTACTCCGGTTAAAGTGATCAATTCCTTTTGTGATATCATTTTCTGAGCTCGGGCATGATAAAAGATAAGGTAACCGGTGATCAAATGAATGATTTCCTTGGTGATTTTAAATGGTTTCTCTTCTAACCACATGAAATCATCATGAACTCTGCTCAGAACAAACTTGACCCACTGGGGTTTGAAAACACGGGGATAGGTTAGGGCTTCGATCAATCCCTTGATTTTAATGTATTCATACTTGCTATCCAATTTCCCATCGGTACACAATTCATCATATGTGTCCTTGATTTCAACATGACATAGTTCCTCAACACAACACTTAGTGAAGAATTTGACATCCTCAATTAGTAAAACCTTATCTAGAATGAGTGAAAATGCAGTTTTATCATCCGGTTCAGAAGCTACTTTGGGAGTTAAAGAGTATTTCAGTGAGGGCTTTTCAATGTTCTCAACAACAACAGGTTTCTGGATCTTAGGTGCCATTGCAGATTTTGGGTAATCGCTTAACAAAAGATTCCTAGGGTTTGAAAACTTTCAAACGGCAGACGCTTCCCACTTAGCAAATGTAAAATAGATAATCACAACTAATATGATCAGTAAACTAGTTTGACAATGCATTGTGATTGATGTACATACCTTGAAATTCGCTTCGGAGGAGGTTTGATTGCCTTTGAATCGCTTTGCTCTGCTTTCTTGAAAACTTGGTAAGTGTGAAATGAGTATGTAAAAGCTTTAAGTACACAATATACCTTATCGAGCTTCATGCAGTTAGGCCAAAAGACATTAAATGCACTCGGTACCACTTCCTTTTTATGCTTTAACTGAGTAGCCAGTCTTCTTATATTTACCAGCTAGACTGGCTTCCAAAAGACTTGATAAAATTTCAAATTTACCAATGCATCTTTAGCTATGTAGATTTTGAATTAAATGCATGATAAAATAGGAACTGTTAAGATTTAACCTTTGAGAGAATGCAGTCCCTTCATACCTTTACCGATTAATTTGGAATAGGTGCAACTCGGTAGGTAAGGTGCTTTCTTCATTTGACACAATTTCCTTCTTTTTCCAAATCATCTGTAATATGCCTTTTATTTCTTTAGTGTCTCCTCTAGGTTGATCTCTGCAATCTCTAGCCAAGTGTCCAACTTCGTGACAATGAAAACATGCCATACCAAGATTTCTCCATGATCTTCGGTTGTTCATTCCAAACCTTATAAAGCAGTTGGCACTTATATGTCCATATCTTCCACAACATTCACACCATATCCTTGTATAGTAATCCCATGGTACTGTAGGATATTGTTGGTAAGGATCTGTGTGAGTTCGGTAACCTCTAGCATTTGCTCGGTGTGCAGACCACATATAGTTATTTTGCTTAAACCAACACTTCTCGGTACTATATCCATATCTATTGCAGTTTTTACAAAACCCTTTGAATTTTGCCTTCTGATAATTGTTAATAGACTTTGTCCTACATTGGTTAGATGTGTGACCATATTTATTGTAGTTGTAACAATAACCATTAGACCTAATGACATTTGGTTGCTTACCTTTTTTGATTTGGCACAAGTTGGCAGTATGACCTTGATTTCCACAGTAGTTGCAAATAGGTTTCTTTCCTTTGATGTTATTCTTGTTTCCAGCTTTCTTTGATGATTCTCCTCTCTTGGTAGTGTGGATTCCCTTCTCGGTATAGTCTTTTCCTTTGTAACCAAGTCCTGCATCTTTGTTGGGTCTTCTTGTATTCAGTTGCTCATCCAACATCTTTGATGCTTCATAACTCTTCTTCAGTGTTTCTTTGGATTTCTTCTCTGTTTCAAGTTCATCGGTCAACCTTGATAGTTCAAGTTTCAATGCTTGATTCTCATTATCCTTCATATTTGCTTCATGATGTGCATAACCCAATTGATTTGACAGATTACTTTGTATTCCAATCATCCTAGTGATTTCATCATTCTTTTCAGATACTAATGCTTCAAGCTGTAGTTTTTCTCTTTCTAGATTTCTTACTTTATCCTCAGCTATCCTCAATGCATCAAGATTTTCAGTCATCTATGTACTAAAATGTTCATGTCCTCTTTTCATTGCTTTTAGCTGATCAGTCAGTGCTTTGTTCTTTTCTTTTAGTTATCTAATCATCTCTTCAGTCTCTTCAGATATATTGTTCTCAGATGATGTCTCAATCTATTCCACCAGCTCTTGAGAGTCCTACAAATCATCAAACAATCTTCTTCTAACTTTAAATTATTTTTGCATTTGTCTTTGCATGTCTGCAATCACTTGATTAGCATGATCCAACTCTTCTTGCAAATACACAATTCTCTGAGATTGTTTATAGCCTTCCATTGATAAGATCTTTTTCTTTAGGCTGCTAAACCCTTTTCCAAGATTGAAGCTCTGATACCAATTGTTAGGCCCAATATGGAAAGCTAATGTACTGAGGGGGGAGGGGTGAATCAGTACTTCAAAACCTTTTATCAACAATATCTTTACTGTTATGCATAAACCAAAAACTACTGTAACATAACATAAAGCTAAAACAAATAGATAACAATCATACATGATTCACTCCATAACACATGTATTTTGGTTACGCAGAAACTCTTGGTTAGAGAGAAAAATTGCAGTGGGGATGGCACCCACAACTTCACTACTACAATAATAAAGGGTGCTTGGTTAGAGCTATATATTTAGCTATTTCTGATAGCTTACCCTGTTAGGAGTATCAAGATCGTTAGATCTACCTTGCTAAAGGATTTTACAACACTTATTCTAAATGCTGCACCTGGTTAAAGGCTTTATGATTTATAGACTTTGTTAGAGTCTTTTAACCTGTTAAAGGTTTCTCTTTCAACTTCAAAATATTACAATAAAATCTCTACAAATATCTGCATCTTTACATCTGGAATGTTATAGTAGATTCTATATGCTCAAAATGAGATTACCTTGCTTATAGCATACCTCGGTAACCCATATAATAACTCGATAAACCCTTCTGTTTACTCTGTTCCTTGAGTATTCTCTGAAATCCTTCTTGGTGACCTTTGTGTCTCTATAATAGTCATAACACTCAATGCTTTCCCATGATTTTGCTTTTCACATATGTCTGTCTTCACACTCATACACACATGCCTCTATATCTCTTATTACTTGATCCCAATTCATGCTGTATAAATAGATCTCTTAAGTTGGTGATCTGGTTCATTGCTTCGATCTTACAAACATGATTTATCGAATGAATAACTATACAAAATATTTCATTGGATAGATGACCTCAAAATCATAAACAATCTAGAAGTGCAATTTCCAATGTGATAATAGTTCTTTGTTCCTCGATCTTGTAACACGTTTCCACATGTGTGTCTAGGTTCAATGAATCTGGTTACACATTTCACTCAGTGTATATTAACTTGGTGTACCATTATTGCTGCTTGGTAGACATACAGTGTTACTCAGTAGACAACTCGGTGTATACTAGGCTCTGTGACTACTTTCTTCTATAACTGACTACTCTGTGCATACCGACTGAATGATTCGGTAGTAGTAACCAACTAGAGTATATAGAATGACTTTGGACATAAAACTAATGGCAACTTAATAAGTAGTAACAGGTAGTATCATTCTTGGCTAGGGTATCAAGAACCAAGTTTGAGCATTTCACCTGTAAGCAAGCATTTATAGACAAGGAAAAGTTACCCTCCATTCTAGTTCATGTGCAAATGGTTGAGGTATACGCTGTAGTTAGTAAGCCATAGTGATCCATGACTATATTTTGCATAGGATCATGTAGCCTAGTGAACTTCCCACGTAGAAACCATTAGTACATTCCCTAGAGCTTCATTGGAACAATCCATAGATAGTAAACAAAGAAAAAGATATCAAGAGCCATCCCAACTACTCTAATCATTTGTTGATATACTGGAGCAGCGTAGGAACCTATTATGAATAAATAAATAAAATAACAAATTGACCAAGTACTTATCATCTTAAACAAAATTTTCTTGTCAAAGAAAATGTTACTATGTCTTGTCTGTGAGGAAGGATGTATCCTTGTGAAGACAGTTGTGCGTAGATGTTTTGATTGGTTGGTTGATTTGATAAGTGATCATCGTTTGAGTAGCTCAAAATGTTTGTTTGGTGTTTGTTGCAATGCATATGTACAAAGAATAATATATGTTGCAATGTTTCTTATTAAATTTTGATGTTTTATCAAGTTTTAAGATTTTGTGAGGTTTTTTTTTGAATGTTTTTGAATTTTGTGTGTTTTTAAAATGTTTTTGGTATTATTTTTAGCCAATTTTGAATGAAGAACTTAATGAATCACAAATAATGTAGAATCCACTTCTATCAATAAGTTAAGAGCATTGCCCCCAGTTAGATGTTGCTATGAAAGCAAGATGCAGGACACATGAAGTACTAACCCTTATTGCAAATCAATGACAAGCCATGCATTGAATAATGGATGAATGGATTTAATGGATGTGATCACAACAAGTCTGAAAGACAATAGATCCATAACCTTAACGAGTGGCACCTGTTTGGCAATTTTTCACCATTGTACTTACCTAAGGTACCACCGTAGTGGTTTTCACCATTTGGATGAATGATTTTTCTTTACTATTTTCCTGATTATTTTTTGTGCATTTTCTTCAAGACATTTTTCTGAATATTTTTCTTTTGGATATTTTCTGATATATTGTGTTAGAATCAATGACAGTCCCAAAGACACTGAGAGGGCGGGGGTGAATCATTGTCTAACCGGTTTACAAAATATTTATACTTATTAAAAATTTTACATCCCAAAACATTGTACCGGTAAATAAGAATTAATGCAACAAATAAGAATAACAAAGACAACATAGAGAACACACCATAACACAAAATATTTAATGAGGAAACCCAGTGTAGGAAAAACCTCAGTGGGATTTGTGACCCACAATATTCACTCACTGGCTAATGAATAAATATTATTTACATGAGGGGCATGCACATGCAGGAAGGCTAGCAACCTAGAGCTCATTGCTCAACTACAAAATAGAAGTCTCATTGACTTACAAAATGGATGATTAAATCCAATATAATGTACTGCTCAAATCAACATCAACTATGCTAGGTTCAATACCAGTTTAAGCTCAGTCTATAACCAAAACCTTGTTGTCCTTATACAAAATTCTTCTATCAATTTTGCATCATATCATTCATCTTTTATCACACATACCACTTATCAAAATGACCTACAAGACTTTATACATATATGAGTCTTTTACAATCTACCAAGTTGGTTTACAAAAGGATAGTTATATTACAATAAAGATATTTCCATGTCGGCTTGAGTGTCGGTATACTGTTGCCGATGAAAATTGAATGCTGGTGAAGTATTTGTCAATGCCAGTGCTTGCCGGTGTATGTAGAAATCTTAATGTCGGTGAATGCTAGTCGGTTGCCTATTAGTTTGTCAATCAGTTTTGCCATCAATGACAACACAATCATTCTCACAAACCATTCTCATAAGAGTGTAGAATGCCAACAATCTCCCCCTTTGGCATTGATGGCAACACTCATGAGAAAAATTAAAATCTGTTATCCAAAATTTGATATCCAGATAGATGTGCTCCCCCTGAGCAAATGATCTCCACTGAAAATCTGAAAGATGTATTTTTCTCCCTTACTACTCCCCCTTTGGCATCAATGACAAAGGATGTCATAAATGATAAAAAAGAGTACCAAAATGTTACCTCAAAGTTTGTAACCGGTTGGTTACAATCTAAAAAATGTCTGCCAAAACCAAATTCAGACTTTGCATGAAGTTATTGCTGTTGGTAAGAACTACCTCAGTCTGCTGGATCATACCGGTGAGATAGTGCATTTGGTGCTCCAATGATCTTTCTCCCTGAATTGTAGCCTTAGATAATTCTTCCCTTTGTGTAATAAGACTGTCCAATGTTGGACCAAGCTTACATTTTAGTTCCCAGGCCTTAGACCTTATCCTTGCTTTTTCTTTTTCAAGTTTCTCCAATTTTTCTTCAAAAACTGTCATTTCTTGCTCAAAAACTGACATAAGAGTAGATGAGTCTATCATATTGTCTACTATGTCATCAATTTCTTTCTTTGTCTTCTCAATCTCCTTGTCAATATCCTTAGTTAGTTTGTGTGGTTTACATACTTCTCTGTACAACTCCTTATAATCCAAAATTGTAGAATTAAGTACTGGTAACAATGTATTCACATGATCGGTACAATTATTTATTGTGTTTTCAAAGAATGCATTTTTCTCCTTATCAAATCTTTCCTTTATTGTATCCTCATTGACCTTTTCTATTGTTATAACATTATCACCAATATATTTGGACAATGTGTCCAATTTACCTAAAGAATCTTTGACATGGTCTACCAGACAGTTAGGTGCATCATTTTCAAAATGGGTAGAGTGTTGTCAATTGCCTTATATGCCAATGCATTACAATCGGTTATCCTTTTAATATAATCCAACAAAACTTCAATAATATTGGTCTGTCTGAATTCACTTATAGATGTGCGTAGTGCCATAGATGTCAGACCAATTACCTTTATTATATCCTTTAGATTCTCTTCTAGTGGATCTATCTGAGTTTGAATTTCTATTGTAGATGGTTTCTCAGTGTGTGTAATTGTCGGTGGAGTGGTCTCAACATGAACTTCTGCCTCTAGTTGTTTTCTAGGTGTCGGTTGCTCAGTGTGTGTCGATTGCTCAGTTTCCTTAGTATCAACAGTTTATACTGGTGGCTCAGTTTCATTGCTTTCCTTATGAATTTCTTGTACTTTATCCGCTTGTACCTCTGCAATCTCAGTATCCATCACTATATTTACATTTTGTGGATGTACAGTCATTGTAAATAGTATCTTCGATTCAATATTTGTATCATTAGTCATGCCTTCTGTACCTGTGACCGGAGGATCAGCTTCATGGACTGGTGAAGTAGAGGTTAGAGGAGGGGTGTCCTATACTGGTGGAGGGATGTTATTAGTTGTCTTGATAGAAGGTACACCACCTACCTTATCTTTCCCTTTATCCTTATGATATACTTTAAATGTCTTTTCTACTTTCTTCTTATTGATTTCCTCTTGTTTTTCTTTCTCCAATCTCTTTCACTCTTCCTACCATCAAGCTCACTTTCCAGTGCCCACTGACAAAAATGGACCGGTTTGCTTTAGATATCAATTCATCAATTTCTTCTCTTGAATTAACAGGGTGTACAGCTAGAAGCTTTTCAATTTTCAGTTTCTTATCCAGCTCCATTACTGCCATCCTTTTTGCTACCAATCTTCTATAAATTTCATTCGGTAAATCATCCACAACTTCATTCAGAAACTTCTTATATATGTCTAAGTGTAAAATAATGCTATTCTCAATACTCTCCCTATTAGAATTATTAAATGTATTATACAGTTTGTGCACATTAGCCAAATTGTTGTCTTCAGTTATTTCATTCAACAAATCATTCAAAGAAGGGGTAACCGGTTGTGTTTGTTCTTTTGTGTTAGTTTCTTGGGCGGTTCCCTTACTGCCTGCTATTTCTTTCTCAGAGTCCTTGTTCTCGTAGGTGAAGGAGAGGGTACCGGTGAAGGTTTTCTCTTTCTCCTTTCAACTGTTTTAAATTTTGCTGCCTTATCACTGTCAATTCCAAAAGATGTGTCAACCGATGAAATATGTGTCTCCGGTTGAAGTCCTTCAAGCTCACTAGCTGTTATACTGCTTAAGTTCATGACATTTTCTTTGATTTCCTTTACTTTCTTAGAAGCATCTCTTATGTATTTTTCTCTCTTTTTTCTTTTCTTCAATAGATTTACATCACTCTCAATGGTCTCAACACTACCAAAGACTTTTTTTGATGGTTCTCTCGGTGCATCCAGTAAAGCTTTGGCATATGTCTCCAGAATAGTAAGATCTACTTCATATCCCATCTTAGTGACCCAAATAGTCCTAGGGAGTACTGCCTCCATCCATGTCTCATCTCTTTTGATAACAAAACAATTTTTGTGTCATATTTATCTACTTTACTCTGTGGTAACCTTTCTCTAGCTCTCATCTTAGCTTTGAAAGTCTTGAAATAATCATAAATTTTATTCTCACAGTTTGATCCCATACCGGTGAAAGCTTCTAGAATTTTCTTACCTACCGGGATGTCATATGCAAAGTCCTTGTGACCAATTCCGAGTTTTTCCTTAACAAAGTACAACATCAAACATACCAACAGATTTCCAAAATGGAATGTGCCTTTCTTGTCTCCTTTAATCTTTTTCAAGTTATCAATAAGCTCATCTTTCAACCATTCACAAACATCAATCATTGCATTTTTGTTTACCATCTCATAAGCACTGTGTATGTAGAGACTAGAAACAAAATTTATCCTATTTGCATGAGTGGTCTTGTATCCTAGCACCATACTTACAAATCTCACATTTGCATCCTTAATATCATTTACTCTAAGTGACCTACTGTTAGATGTTGCTCCGATTAGGCTTATCACCTTGTTGTTGGGAATCTTCTTTGACTTATCAAGTCTACTACCGGATGAGGGTAAACCTGTGACTTCCCTAATTGCTTCTTTGGTAATTTTGCAAATTGATTCTAGCCATATGAACTCTCCATGAACTCTACTTAACACAAGTCTGACAACCTCCTTAGGGAATACAGGGATGTTCATAATATCAACAAAACCTAAGGTTTCCACAATCTTGTGATCTAGTTTGACAACTCCTTGCTCATCAGTTATAACCTCATCATACATTTTCTTCAAATCCTCGGATCCTAGATCATCTATATTGCAATGTATGTAAATCCTAGGGTCTTCAGCAAATGCTACACCTTTAGGAATTTTTGAAAATGCCCCGATAGAGTCATCTTGTTTAGCAATTTTGGGAATTATCTTAAACACATGCCTAGGTATCTTAATGTTCTCAACAATGGTAGGGTTTGCAATAAACTCGGGAATAGAAGAAGAGGCCATTGAAAAATACCTTTTACTGCCTGAAAATATTCTAAATATCTGAAGAAATCACTTCGCACCTTCGCCTTGAATGCCTTTGCTTAGTTTTTGCGCTCTTTGATGATTTGAATGCTCGGTGAGTCAAAAATGAGGGAAATCAGATGATTTATAATGACATATCTTCCAAAAACCGCATTAAATGCTCAGTGGTTAAGTGGAAACTTAACACATCTGCCGGTAAAGAAGAAATCTATCTTCTCACCATCAGCCGAGGATAATCTGCATGATTTTCAACTTGCTGCAATACCCCCAAAGGGTTACTTCTCAGTTGGATGAAGAATCTCCTACCAGTGGAGAGTTACTATGTTCTACCGGTGCAAAGATGGTTTCATCAACTCTCTGATCTCTCTTCTTAATCCACTATTTTGAAAATTCTTTCTTTACTTTTGTAGACGTATAAAAATGACCATATTCCTAAATGCATATTTTATGTTCATTTCTCTATTTAATTAAATCCAATTTAATTAAATTACCCACATTCTTCTATTTAAATTAAGTAAATTACTCAATTTATTTAAATTAAATTCACCATGCCCATTTAATGAATAAATCATTTTATTCAATTAAATCCCCCCTATCCACTTTTAATTAAATTCAAATTTAATTAAATAGTTATCCTAAATTAAATAAATCTAATTTATTTAATTGCAACCAAATTGAATGAAATTCATTAAATTCAATTAAATCCTATTATCCCTCCATCCACTTGCAAAATCCTACATCTCCCACTTGCCTTCCTAAACCCCTTCCTAATTTCTTCTAGACTCTTCTAATCGTTTCTAATTAGCCTAACCCATCTTCTAAACTTTGTCACATCCCTAAGCAAGGGGAGGTCACTTCTCAAAACCTTAAAGTCTTTGATAACCATTAAAGGCTTCAAATCTTCAACCACTTAATATCCCCAAAGTCTCCCAAACCATTAATGGTTAATTCAACCCTCTTACATGGTTAGAAACTTTTTGCCTAACTTAACCTTCATCCAACCCAAGGGTCTCATCAGGCCTTTAATGCTTTGACCATGATTATCTCTTAATCATTTGCACAAAGGTTTATCCTTGGATTAACTCTTAATCCAATGGTTAATCCTAACTTAAGCTTAACCCTTATCTCTAGATAACCATAAAGTCTTCTCAGGCATTTAATGCCTCCAACCCCTTCTCTCAACCCAACCCTACGTATCATACTAATACTCAAATACATTCAAGCTTTCATATATCATCCTCCAAATTTTTAGTATCATACTAATGCTCAAGTACATTCAAGCTTTCATATATCATTTTATGCTCATCATCTAGCCTCTCTTTAACTAGGAATTAGTCTAAATATGCATGTTTAGAATATTTTCTTTATCATTTAGCTCAATCATAGACTAAATATATCATGTTAGGATAGTATTTATACTAACCTTGTCATCTTATAATTAGTTTATTGCATTTCTAGAATCATGCATAGCTTAGGATGCATCTCATACTAAAACAACAAAAAAGCATCCCTCGTTCTTGCATTTGCCATCCCTAAACCATTTTGCTCAGTGATCTGAGAGCAAAAACATTGGTTTGAGGGACATTGTAAGATAGGGAACCATGGGACCAACCTTGGGAAGCTGAGTGATACTTCATTACTCCATAGTTTGCACCAAGAAGTCCTGTGTGTGTGTGTGGACAAGTCTTTTGAAATATTTTCACATATTGAGTTTTGTCAACCTGCTTTTCCCGCATACATTTTTGGCGCCCACCGTGGGGCCCAACCCCATATATCAGATCGGTTTTTAAATTTAACCACTTTTGCAGGCACGCGAGAAAAATGAATTAGCGTGTTAAGTTTACTATTTAGCGCATCCGGTTAATAGCCTAGTGCATCCAGTCCACTATTTAGCACGTGGAGTCCATCATCTAGCGCGTGAAGTTCATATATTAGCGCATCAAATCATTAATTTTCCTGTAGGTCTCGGTGCGGAGAAAAAAAAAGCAGCGCTTTCGGCACACAGAGTAGTGCATCTAGAAAACAATGTAGCGCATTGAGACATTATTTTAGTGCATCTAGGTTGTATTGTAGTGCGTACAGTCTTTTCTGTGGCGCATCATAGACAGACTATAATTTGTAACCGAAAGATAAAAAATTAGGCTTGTGAAGCCCACTATGATGATTTGATTTTCTTTCTGCTAATTGACTGTGTGTAGGTTCTAACATTTTATGCAGGAACAAAGGAGATCAGTCTCATTTTCTTTGCTTTCTTTCAAAGTTAGTAAAAAGAATTCATTTTTCTTTATTGCATGTTAAAAAGAACAACAAAGCAAACCTTTCATTCCTGCAAGTTAGGAAAAACACTTCTTTTGGAAGCTCTAAAAAGAATAAGCAAATTTACTTTCTGCAAAGCTTAAAATGAACCTCACCTTCCTTTGGTGTTTAAAAGGATTCACTTCATTTTGCAAAGTAAAAGAACCTCATCTTCATTTTGTGCAAAGCAAAGAGGGAAAACTTTCTCCTATCGACTTTAATTTTGTTGACCAAAATCACGATTTACTTTGTTGACCAGGTTTGTTTTACAAAAGTTTTGGAAATACACACTTTGCTATGAAGGGTTAAAAAGAATATCATGCTTTTTGGAGCAACATCTCCAAATAGAAGTTAGCAAATCATTGTCTTGAAGGCTAAAAAGAACCTTTTTTGCCTTGTCTCGAAAGTGGAAGGAATATGCTCTCCCCTTAACTGGGTGATCAAATATCCAGACCACTCTTAAAGCTTTCTTTACTTTAGGCAATAAATCCTTTAGCAGACCTACCTTCCCGAGGAGTTGAAATCAACTCTTAAAGCCGTTTATGGCCGGTGTGAAGGGAACGACCTAAGTGGGGAATGACTTTGATGCCAAGAATTCCAACCCACTATAATCAAACGTGGAAAGTGATGAAAGTCTTTTTCAACGGTTGCGCATAGCGATTAGCCTTCCCCTAGTATCCTTGAGATATGTAAAACCTTTGTTCTAAAGGTTGGGAAGCCTCCTGAGGGAGTTTATCACTGACGGCCAAACGAGAAGCCTGATTATGAACCATAGAAATAGAAGCTTTGAACCGAGTCAATAACCAGATATTTATAACATCATAGTGCAAGGGTGGGGAAGAATCCGCCCCAAAGATTACTCACCATATATCTCCTAAGATAACTACTCAACTGTGAAGCGATTCACTTTGAGTTAATTTCTGGCAAAAGGCAAAAAAATGGGCACCCTCTAAGGGGTGACACGGCTATTTGAGCTGACGGAGTATCGAGACTAATGGGCTATGATGTTATTTATGACCTTTGAATAAAGAGTCTTTCTGAAGTGTATTATTCGTATCAAAACTTGTTAAAACATTGGGGATTTGAACACATCCTCGCAGAACATACACTTTTTGTTAGATTAAGAAAAATGGTTGTACTTTTTGTGCCATGCTTGCATTTACTACTTCAGAAAATCATCCATCAAACTTGAAAAATTCATGACAAAAATTCAAAATTTGCAAAAAAATCAACCAAAAGAAAAATCACGGCAGTTTAGCGCATAAAAGCAACTTCTTAGCGCGTGAGGAACTTTTGTTAGCGCATCCAACCATCAAATTAGCATGTTGGTTCCAAATAGTAGCATTTCATCTCAAAGCAAAATAGTGTGAAATCATTTAGCGCATCAGAGAAACAGTCTAGCGCGTGGAAGCATCAGCTTAGCGCATGGAGGCTAAACATTAGCGCATCAGGTTCACAGGTTATCGCGTTGTAGGCCCAGGGTAGCGCATAGATTTTTCAAAACAAATAGAAAACAATTTTGAGCAGTCAAAACTTTAGCACGTGTCTGGGGGCAGCCTAGCGCATGTGGTTATTATTTTAGCACGTGGGGTGTTTTTTGTAGCTCATATAGTCTCTATTTTAGTGCGTAATCAAAAACATAAAAACAAAGGGCAAAACAATGAAGAATTTTAAAAATTTTGAAAACATTTTCAAAAGCCTCTCATTACCAACAACATTTTTCATCAAAACAGAATAGCCAAAACAAACCGTTAAGACTATTTCTTGAGCTAAATTTGTGTCAAAACAAACGTTGTAAAATCTTAAACGAATTGCACGATAAAACATGTCTATCTTATCATAATCTGGAAACCTCATCATTAGTATCAATAGACTCCTTTACCATCTTACGGATTTAATCTCACAAAAACACTTGTTTAAAATTTTCAAGTTGTCAAATCAAGTTTCCATATCGGGAGGCTTTTTATCCATATCATTTGACACACTTTGTCGTGAAGGGGCATCTAAACCTTCACTTTGATAGAGTAAGATTTGAAATTTTTCAAACAAGATCAACTGAATCCAAACAAATCAAAGGAAACCATTGATCACTCATGCATGACTAATCCTCATATTCTGAGAAGAAAGAACCTCTATCGTAACATCACGTTGAAAAAAAAATAGCCTAGTTTTTCCCTGTTCATCAACAGAAACAAGTTTTTATACATCAATCATCAACTCTTCAAATCTCATCGGGTATTCCTTCATCACGTCAAATGTTATATCCAAAACAAATCCAATGAATTTGACAAAGAACCCTTAAAGACAAGAGCTTACTGTCAAAAGTCTACTTTTAATCAAATCATAAACCGCGGAGGAAAAATCAATCCAGCATTCTTGCCTGATGAGTGTATCACTTATAGCACATCTCAACCAGAACCACCCACCCCCGAGCAACATATCAACGAGGCTTTTGTCCCTTTCATCACTGAAAGTTTCTACTAAAATGCCTGTTACTCGCTCTCAAAGAAACCAACAAAGCGAGACACACGCCGAGTCTAGTATGAATCGGAGATTGTCAAATCCTTTTGATGTTCCACACTTAGAAGAACCTGAAATTTCTAAAGCACTTCTTCAGGAATGTCAGGAAAACCCCTCATTCCAAAAACTTGTCGAAAGGCTCATGAAAAATGACAAAGAAAAATACCTGCTCATGCTCACAAGTAAAGGCATTAAACTTCCCGAAGATTTAGACACAAACATCTTTAAAACTAGATCTCAACAATATGCATATCAAGAACAACAAAGAGAAGAAGAAACTCGTAACTTTGAACAACACATACCTGAGCAACACATTCTAGAACAATGCATACCAGAAATGCGTATACTCGAGTTAGAAACACCAGAGCAAAATATACCATTTACCACACCTTTTCAGTTGAGAACAAATACAAGGGAAGAAATTTTCCCTCAACAAGACAATGTACCTTTGGCTTCCCTTACTCAACAAATGCAAATGTTGCAAAGGCAAATACAGGATATGCAACAAGGGACAACAGTGCGGTACTCTTTAAATGAAATCTGTCCTTATCTATTTGACAAAATATTGAACATGGTACCTTTTCCTCCCAACTCAGATGTTCCCAAATTTGATAAATATGATGGGAAAAGTGATCCCCGAGATCATGTTCGAGAATTTTGCACCATGAGCCTTGAATTTGCTCATGATGACACCTATTTGATGAGGTTATTCCCAAGAAGCTTGGGAGGGAAAACAATGGAATGGTTATCCAAAATTACACCACCTATCAGATCATTTGATGAATTGGTTAACAAATTCATAACCCAATATCCCTATAACATCCAACATGCCATAACCATGCTAGATGTTTGCAACACCAAACAAAAGAACAACGAAACATTCATGATGTTCCTTCAACGCTGGCGACGAATGGTATCCAGATATCCTCGAGATATTCTTGAAAAGGAGAAATTGGAAATCTTCATCGATAACTTGAATGGTGAAATGAGTTATAGACTAAAACTTCAATGCATACCATCTTTCGCTAAATTGATTGAAAATGGCATTCAAGTAGAGGAAGCATGTGTCAAAAAGGGAACACTCAAATTCTACAAGGAAGGAACAAACTCATCAAACTACAATAACTAGAACAACACCAACCTCGACAAATCTCGATTTTGGACTCGAAACAAAAACGAAGGCAACAATGAAACACATGATCCCAAATCAAAGCAACCAATGCTTGCATTATCCGGAAATTCTCAAAATATAAAAAATCCTAAAAATGCTAATCCAAATGCTAACACATATGCACCAAACACCGATCAAGGACAACTCAACACAAACAACACCAATGATACTCAAAGCAAAAACATGAATCCAAGACCTAACAACAATTCACGCAACAACACAAACAATTTCCAAAAGCGTATCTTCACACCACTAGGGCAATCACTAGAATCAACATTCAGAGAACTTTTGGCACACAAGATTCTTTCTTTGCCTCCAATCAGCAACTATGAACCCCAAATCAAACCACCTTGGTGGAATGATTCACACTATTGTGATTACCATCGTAACAAGGGTCATCAGACAAACGATTGCATGAGATTAAAACATGTGGTGCAAGATATGATTGATCGAGGTGACTTAATAGTAGATGGTCTCAATTCAAATGGTGATCATGGAGCCTTTAAAAATCCTCTTCCAAATTATAACAAAGATGGGGCTTCAACCTCAAACGATCCACATGGAGCTCATATCAACCATATCTACAACAATACCATAAATCACATATCAGCTGAAGATCATCAAGTAAATGTCATCACCATCCGAGATAAGCGTGATCATGAATCTGTCAATGTAACAACCCGAACTCAGAAATATGTCTTAAAAGGACATACGTCACCTACAACTACAACACCAAAAATCCAATATGACTTGATTAGCCAACTACGCAAAACTCCAGCTCAGATATCTATACTAGAATTGCCGAAACTATCACCAAAGCACAAAGACATATTGGAACAAGCGCTATTGGAAACTAATGTACCTCAAAATCTGGATACAGATAGATTTCAAGCTATGGTCGCCCATATGACAGGACCTCATAGCCTGACCTTCTCAAAACATGACGATGCTTCCTTAAGCCATTCGCATGATACTCCTCTCCATATCGAAGTCATTATTTGCAAACACTGAGTAAAAAGAGTCTTAATAGATGGAGGAGCCAGACTTAATATATGTACTTTAAAGCTTATCAGTGCATTAGGCTTCTCAGAAGAGTCTATTGATCCCTGCAAGAAAATTACTATAAAGGCATATGATGATGAGGAAAGGTCCTCTAAAGGAACTGTGATATTACCTATTCAAGTGGGACCAGTGCAAAAGGATACTATATGTCAGGTCTTGGACATAGATCTTACCTACAATATTTTGTTAGGGCGACCCTGGATACATGAAATGCAAGCAGTACCTTCTACATATCACCAGTGTGTCAAATTTTCTTATGACGGACAAGAAGTCTCCATATCTGTTGATCACAATCCATTTCAACATTGCAACTCAATGGGGGCAGCCCAAGACAGTTTGTTTCCTCATAATAGAGAGAAACAACGATCTTTAACATCAGATCTACAAACAGCAAAGTCCAACTCATTATTTGGAGACTTCAAACAGAAAATGCAAATCAAAGACCAAGGTATGGGAGAATACTCTTTGGAGCCTTTATGTTTGGCTGAATTGCCAACATCCCCTAGATCTCATGGATTGCCTACTACATCAACACATCTGGTCACTCAGCCCATCACCAAATTTGATGGTACCTTTATCCAATTGGGCACTCTAGCACATGAATCAAAAGACAAGGACATTCTTAGCTGGTTATACAAAGATGAGGAAGAAGATAATAGAGCAGCTGCCCTGGACATTGTTCTACCTACACACCTATATGGAAAAGGATACTTAATCATGCAGCAAATGGGATATGACGGTAAAGGACCTATTGGGAAATGCAAAGAAGGAGTCACTAAACCTATAGATCTTCCTTCACAACCCAATGGAAACAAAGCAGGATTGGGTTGTGAGCTCACTTTCTTATTAAAAAGGCCACCCCACCTAACTACAAAACCTCAATGGAAAGTAAAAAAGAAGTACAAAGAAGAATCCTAGCAGGAAGCACTTTTTGAATCAGCAGAAACAATCCGCAAGGCACGGGAACGTCAAGATCAGAAATTACATCAGGAAAAGCTTCTAAAACACAAAAGGGCCATATTTGCAGCAATAGCTCATATTCAAACACCAATATCTCAAGAACAAATAATATCATCTCCGGATACCATTATTCCTCCTCGAGGAAGCACAGTCTATGAACAAATACAGAAAATAGAAGACGGATCTGACACAGAATCAACAAAAACTATCAAAATGGAATTTATCATCAAAGATTTGTTTTCACCATACAACATACCAGTTTACAACACTGATAAAATCTGGGATGATGCCTTTGAGATTGATTCCAATGAAGATGAATGGGGTACCTGTTCCAATGCTACTACAGATATCCCTTATGATACTGATTCCGTATCCCTTTCTCAAGAAGAACATAACATAGAAGATAGACCTCCTGAATTTGGACTGCAGAATATCTATGACATCGGGGAAAGCAAACAGAAACATTATGAACAAGTCTATGTGGAAGATAATACCATCGAAGACCTCGACGAAATCCTAGACTTCTTTAAAACCAAGAACAATCACGATGAAAACTTTGTCCTAACACTCATAGTAGCCGAACTTGATCCACCTAATGATTCTTTACCGCTTGTCTTTCCTGACCTCATCAACTGGGATGAACCTGAAATCCATGATATACCAATTTTCCTAGATGATGAATCTATTATCCATTACCTATGTACCGTAAATTTGGAAACAGGCTCTACCAATGAACAAAGTAACGATGTCTGCAAACCAGGGAGTGCCAAGTCTCTCAGTTGCAAAAATGGACCAAGTAAAAGATCTAATGCTGAAAACCAGTCAATGGCAGTTCTAGATCACAAAAAAGTAAAAATAAAGGACGCATCAGAGGGTGAAAACCTTTTTAAGTCATCTAACGATGAGAGACTTGACACTCTTCCTGAGCACTTTCATGAGCGATCACCCATATTGATTGAGCCCACTCAATCAATCAACATTGGTACCACAGAAGCAGTCAGAAACCTACACCTTGTAGAATCTCTGACAAAGGCAGAAAGATCAACATTCATCATTTTCTTTAAAGAACAACAAATTAACTTTGCTTGGTCATATGCTAATATGCCTGGAGTGGATCCACACTTAATCATGCATCACTTATCTATCTCTTCAGGAGTTAAATCAGTCAAGCAAAAGCTAGGAAAGATGAATCCACAGGTGGCACTCATGGTCAAAACTGAACTAAAGAAACTATTAGATGTCGGATTCATCCAACCCATTGACTATGCAGAAAGGATTTCCAACATCATTCCAGTATCAAAACCAGATGGTAGTATCAGAATATGCACTAACTTCAGAGACGTCAACAAAGCTTGTCCAAAAGACGACTTTCCTCTACCCAGTATCGACATAATTGTAGATCTCACAGCAGGCCATGCAATTCTCTCACTAATGGACGGTTTCTCAGGCTATAATCAAATCAAAATCACTCTAGAAGATCAAGATAAAACCATGTTAACCTGTCCTTGGGGAACGTACTGTTGGAATGTTATGCCTTTTGGCTTAAAGAATGCAGGGGCCACTTATCAAAGAGTAATGACAACAATATTCCATGACATGATGCACACATTTATGGAAGACTATGTGGATGATTTACTCGCTAAATCCATTACCAGAGCAGAACATCTCAGCATCCTAACAAAGATATTTGATCAATTGGAGAAATTCCAAGTCCGGCTCAACCCTAAGAAGTGTGTCTTTGGGGTTACATCAGGCAAGTTACTAGGCTATATAGTCTCAGCTAAAGGTATCGAAGTAGATCCAGCAAAGGTACAAGCCATTATGGACATGCCACCACCATAGAATATCAGTCAACTCAGATCTCTACAAGGATGACTTCAATCAATCAGGTGATTCATCGCTCAACTAGCAGATAAAAGTCTACCATTTAACCATTTACTACACAAAAATGTACCATTTAGATGGGAGACCAAGTGTGCAGAATCTTTTTACCAAATCAAAACAATACCTGATGAATCCACTAGTTCTCGTACCACCAGTCACAGGAAAGCCACTTATCCTATATATCTCAACAACAGATATATCACTGGGGGCACTATTGGCACAAGAAGATCAACAAGGAAAGGAAAGAGCAATATATTATATCAGTAGGACATTGAATGGCTATGAACTCAACTATACATTCATTGAAAAGGCTTGCCTAATAGTGGTCTTCACATCTCAGAAGTTCCAACATTATATGCTAGCACACACCATCAAGCTAGTCGCAAAAATTGATCCTCTCAAATATCTACTCAGCAAGGCAGCTCTTACAGGCCGATTGGCTAAATGGGTCATGATTCTCAGTGAATTCGACATCCAATACATAGAAAGATGAGCCATCAAAGGACAAGCAATTGCAGATTAGCTGGCTGAAGCACCGCTACTAGGCAAACACACCATGGTGATTGATTTTCCCGACAGGGACGTTCTTGCTCTATCTACCAAACAATGGACCCTATACTTTGACAGATCCTATACACAACATGGTTCAGGTGCTGGCATTCTGTTCATCACTCCTGAAGGACACACTATACCAAGATCATATATTCTTATGTTTCCCTGCACAAACAATGTGGCTGAATATGACGCATTGGTTATAGGCATCAAAATGGCCGTAGAATGGAAAATCACAGAGTTAAAAGTCTATGGAGACTCACGACTAGTCGTCAATCAAATCAACAACAACTATCAAATAAAGGATGACAAGCTACTACCCTACAAGCAAATGGTGGATGACTTCAAACAGTACTTTGTGCACATCATCTTCGAGCAAATACCAAGATTGAATAACAAAGCAGCCGATGCAATGGCTACCATTGCTTCATTACTACAAATTCCAGAGCAACAGAGTCGTTACGAGTTCCTGGTAGAGCAACTGTTCTCCCCAGCCTATGACCACTTTGAATCCCAAGTTATCTATGCCTTGACTAGTTCAGATTCTTTGCTATATGGACCAATATACGACTACCTCAAGCACAATATCTTACCAATTGACCAATCCTGTAACCAAAAACATAACTTTATCCGACAAGCTTCCCGTTACACCCTTACCGCTGATACTTTGTATCATCGAGGTCTAGGTGGTACTCTTCTTTGTTGCCTTGATTGTAATGATTCTGATTCTGCTTTACACGAGTTTCACAAAGGTATTTGTGGCACACATTCAAGTGGTACTACTCTTTCTATAAAGCTTCTATGGATGGGATACTACCGGCCTACAATGGAGAAAGACTCATATGACTTCGCCAAGAAATGTCCTAAATGCCAGATCCATGGCAATCTCATACATGCACCAGCACAGGAACTGCAGCCATTTACAACATCCTGGCCCTTTTGTCAGTGGGGACTAGACTTAGTTGGCAAAATTCATCCTTCATCTTCAAATGGACACAAGTTCATTATAACTGCAATAGAGTACTTTACCAAATGGATAGAAGCAATTCCCATGACCACAGTGACTGGGAAACAAATTGCCTCTTTTATCCTAAATTATTTGATCTGCAGATATGGTATTCCAAGTTCAATCATCACAGATAATGGACGGCCTTTCAAAAACCAAGATGTCCAAGAACTATGTGAAAAATTCAAAATCCAACATAAGTTCTCTACACCATACTACCCACAGAGAAATGGTCAAGCGGAAGCATCTATCAAAACTATACTGAAAATCCTCAAGAAAATAGTGAATGATGCAGGCAAAGATTGGCACATACAACTCAATCCAACACTTTGGGCATATAGAACCAGTATCTGTACACCTACAGGAGCAACACCATACTCATTGGTATATGGATTAGAAGCCATTTTACCCCTGGAAGTAGAAATCCCATCTCTCAGAGTCTCTTTGAAAGGCTTAATCCCAGATGAAGAGTATCGAGTTAACCGAATGCAAGAACTTGAACTATTAAATGAAAGACGTCAGGATGCTTATACTCATCTCAAGGCATATCAACAACACATGTGTAGGAGCTACAATCACAAGGTCATCCCCCGCAACTTCAAAGTTGGTGACCTAGTCCTCAAAGAAAATCCAAGAAATCAGCAAGATCAAGAAAAGAAAGGGAAATTTGAACCTAACTGGTTGGGTCCCTATGTTATCATATTAGTCTATGGATCAGGTGCCTATCAGCTAACAACTTCAAAAGGAGATGTGCTCGACGAACCAACTAACAACATTCATCTGAAAAAGTACTACACTTAAGAAGCCTAGTGCATGGAAAAAGCCAAAAAAAAAAAAAATCAAAAAATCCAGAAAAAGCAATAACATAAAGTACAATAAAAACAAATGGTGAAAACCTGGTAAATAGGCGCTCTTGTGAAAGAATGGCTCCTCTATTTATCTCCATACCATTTTATCCATACAAACACTATCGGCCATCGCCTGACACTTAGCAAATATCCATTCAGGACATACTTAGCGTAGTCACTATCCTAGTTTATCCATATATATCCTCTTACCACAAATCCACCATGGCTTGGAAATCACTGTACATATTCACATCAAGAGGCACACTCAGCTAGGGGCATTCAAATCGTCTAAATATTGGAAACATTCCAAACATCAATGCTATTTGTAAAACTCAAAAGCATGACATCCAACAACTAAAAACTACGCTTCATCGCAAAACAAAACAAAACAATTCACAGAAATACCAAGGATGGATGATTTTCTGAAGTACTGGATGTTGCATTATAGCATAAAATCTTGACTAGTTTTGTATTTTGAACTTTCTTGATTATTGGATTCTCTTCCTTGTCTCACTAAATGCTTCAAAGCTAAAGATCATGAGGAACTTCCAATATTTTCTTAGTCTTCTGTTTGGGAGGCGATCACTTGTATTGTGTGAATACTTGCCTCGAGACGTGATACATCGAATATCACTGAAGGCCTGATTCCACTTCACGCATACAAATGATTTAATCTTGTCTGTTTACGCAATACGCACTCAGGTCATCCTGGTTCAATTATACCTTGATGCTTGTGCTATTTTGCAAAATCAAATATCATGTAAATTTTTCTCAGGTCATTCTGGTTCAATTATACCATTATGCTTGTATAAATTTTCAACATATCCTAAACAAATCAATGCTCAATGATGATACCTCCAAAGAAAGCGAACAACATATGGCTATATCAGATGGCAAATACAGAATGAGGATGCTACCAAAAACATAATTGCATATCATTTTAAAATAGCTACATACCATTTTACAATTAATTACATATCATTTTAACCTAGTTGCATATCATTTTACATTTAGTTGCATAACAAATCATACATCTCATTTTCAAGATACATCTCATAGCATATAAAAGCATACATCCTACATTATATCATATATTTAGGCATTGCATCATCGTAAAGAAAAAACCCACATAACATGCATCCATATAAACACACCACATGATCAACGAAAATGGTGCCGTATATATATATATATATATATATATATATATATATATATATCTCAAAAATGATCAAAATGTATAAAATGTATCAACATTGTGTCCAATACAAAGAATACAAATGATCAAAAATACAACAGAGACCATGTCTCTCAAGTATGACTATCCCCGGACGGTGATGGTCTGGCTCTAGATGTCCCCACTCCTGGATCCCCAGGAGGGTCCTGTCTCGGTGGCCCTGTGATACCTCGGCTCTCAGACCATGACCCAGTATCTCGAGATCAACTAGATCTTGACTGTGCAAAGCTCTGTACTCGACGATCCCTAGGTACCGCCGCCGATAGTACTCCACCTCCTGAGCTCTCAATGCTAGCTCTCTCAGGGTGTCTCTCATCGGGCCACCCGCCGCTACTCTCTGCATACTGGATACCAGCTCCTCCACTCGCCCTCTCCGCTCTATCTTTGTATCTCGCTCAGTAGTCAACTGCACAATCTACCACTGATATGTCAAAACCTGTGCCTGCAGCTACTGAATAGTCACCTGTAGGGTCCAAATTTGAGCATCTTCAACATGTGTAGGGACTCAAACCCATAGTGGTACCTGTGTAGGGGCAACCCCTCCCACTCTGCCTATCCTCGATGCTGGAGGTGAGAGCACATCCATCCTCCTCCTCTGCGCTAGTCACCTCGCCTCATCAGTGCCCCCCACTGCAGCTAACACCTCCCCCACTCTCCCCTCTCCACCGGCTCTAATAGCCAATCCACCTCTCCCCCTATCTATCACCCCCTGTCTCACCGCTCTCTCCACATCCCTATCTCCTCTCCTCCCTCTCTCTCCCCATCTCCCTCTGACTCCTCTCCCTCATCCTCATCCTCCATCCTCTCCATCATCATCATCATCTTCTCCCTCTCCCTCCTCATCATCAGAATCAAAAGATGGCCGCATCTCCTCCGGATCCGATATCCTGGCCACCGCCCACGCAACAAACAATCTGGAAAACTCATCAGTCATGCCTGCATCCAGAATCTCTGAGGCATAATCCCATATCTGCCCCACCAACCCGATAAACTCCTCCACCGCCACTGTGCTATCAATGGTCAGGCCCCAATCGGCTACATCCTGTCTCCGCCGTGCATATAGGCAAGCTCCCTGCAGAATACCCTATTGGAGACCAAACTATCTCGAAACTTGGGTCACCACAAACCTCTCTATAACAAACGGGGTCCTCCCGATCAGGTATCTGGTCATAAAAACAAAGGGCATATCTAGCCCGTCCTCCGCCCACACATCGTATCCTGTATACAGTCGCCATGTGACCGTATCAATATCATCGAGTACTCTCCTCCAATGCTCTAGTTTGCCCAGCTTATGCTGGACAACTAGACCCCTGTATCCATAGGCATATGTCGCTCCAACAGGCCTGTCTTTGTCTTCTAGTGGCCTCACCACTGGAATGTGCTCCCAGCACCATACCTGTAACAGTGTCACGCCAGCTAACAAACAGCCGTAACCAAGGTATACCACCTCATGTATGCCCCTGTACAGATGGGCCAGCATAGCTGATCCCCATGAAAACCTCTGGCCCTATGTGACCATCTCCTCCAATACCAGCCCCCATCCCACAGAGAATCTCTTTGACCTACGATCAGGACAAAGGAATCCACCAATAAACCCTGCTAGTACAGATGGAAGGGGTGCATAATCTAGGTCTAAGAACTCCTGACACAGGATCTCATAACCGCAGACCGTCTCATCATGAAAAATACGATGAAGAGTCTCTGTACCACCCTCCTCTGACTACTCATATGGTAGTAGTGCACCTACTACAGGAATCCGCAACATCCTGTAACAGTCCTCTGGTGTGACTGTCATCTCTCCAGTAGCAAAATGAAAGGTGTTCATGTCACTATGCCACCTCTCTGCCAATGCTATCAATAACCCTTGGTTCACAGTGAACCGAGGCATATCTAATAGGGAGGTCAACCCACATCTCTCGATGATATCCAGATCAGCCTGGGTCAACCGTGATATCAATGACCACAGTCTCAGAAATCTCTCTCGCGACTGAACCATACCCAATCGCTTCTGTCAATAAGCACAACAAATCCAATATCAGTTTCCACATCAAAACAATGATATCAAAATCAAACTCACATCAACAACATGAAACAATTTGCTCATCTACATCAAGTTCAAAATCCTATCATATCAACTTGTAAAACAACTCAAGTTCTCAAAAACCATATCAAAACTTGTAATATAACTCAAGTCTCCACAATCACATAAAATTGTAAAACAACTCAAGTTTCCCACCCATATCAGCTTGTAACACAACTCAAGTTTCCAACCCATATCAGCTTGTAACACAAATCAGGCTTCACACATTGAACTTGAAACAGGGTACACAATTAAATCATATTTTGATCAAAACAACACATTGATATCTACATATAACTGAAAATATCGCAAATCAAAACAAGTTATATCAACACTCATATTGGACAAATCCATAAAATCATGACAACATGACACAACAAATTTACAAACCACCTCATCTTACAAATTTTTTCTAGATGCGCTAAAACAGACTCCCGCTGCACTAAAATTCTCCCATGTGCTAGGCTATTTTTCCTACGCGCTAATCTATTCACCCAATGCGCTAGACTAACTCTACGCGCTAAATCTTTCCCCCCATGTGCCACCTAAACTACCCTATGCGCTAAACCCTACCCATGTGCTAATCTATACCTCCTGGGTGCTACCTGTTTGACCCTATGCGCTAGGTTAACCCTACGCGCTAAACCCCCTTACCCATGTGAACCCCTGTGACCCCTATGCGCTAAGTCTACCCTACATGCTAACCTGCTGACCTGACGCACTAGCCGACTATCACCATGCACTATTTCAAGTCTATGCGCTACCCTATTTTATTTCGGATGCGACCCTAAAATTTGACTTGATGGGCTACCTAAAACTTCGTATGCACTAATCTATGACTTTGATGCGCTAAAATGCTAAAACCGACTTTTAAAAATCAAAAAATGACTAAAAACGACCAAATCAAAACTCAAAAGAGGGTCAAAAATGTTGATTTACTGGTGGTCCATACGCTGCAGGTCTCCGGTACCTCCGAACGTGCTCGAAACGGTGTCTAGAATATGGAATAGGCATTTTCTCTACAGACCAAATTCTCTTTCTCCAAAGTCAACAATGAACAAATGAATCTAATTAAACCACATTTCCCCTTTTATAGGAGGGAAAATGAAGTTAGGGTTAGCCAAACAGACATGTACTATGGTCGCGGTCACCCCTATATCCTACATGCTGTACATTATCGGGAGATGAATCAATTTACACACATTTTACATCGACGAAATCCTACACACCACACACAACTCATCAAATTAAATCAAAAAATTTCAAAATATTGATTCATCTCTCGAGGGGGCATCACCATCAAATATCGAATCTGGGGCATCACACATCAAATCAAATCCGGGGCACGACTTGCAAATCAAAAAGAGCGACACATAAATGGCATTTGATCATAAATTATGATAATGCATCATTTTCTTTGAAATAACATGTGCACACACATCACTTCAAAGAGGGGCAAAATGTAGATGTATAAAAATGACCATATTCCTAAATGAATATTTTATGTTCATTTCTCTATTTAATTAAATCCAATTTAATTAAATTACCCACATTCTTCTATTTAAATTAAGTAAATTACTCAATTTATTTAAATTAAATTCACCATACCCATTTAATGAATAAATCATTTTATTCGATTAAATCCCCCCTATCCACTTTTAATTAAATTCAAATTTAATTAAATAGTTATCCTAAATTAAATAAATCTAATTTATTTAATTGCAACCAAATTGAATGAAATTCATTAAATTCAATTAAATCCTATTATCCCTCCATCCACTTGCAAAATCCTACATCTCCCACTTGCCTTCCTAAACCCCTTCCTAATTTTTTCTAGACTCTTCTAATCGTTTCTAATTAGCCTAACCCATCTTCTAAACTTTGTCACATCCCTAAGCAAGGGGAGGTCACTTCTCAAAACCTTAAAGTCTTTGATAACCATTAAAGGCTTCAAATCTTCAACCACTTAATATCCCCAAAGTCTCCCAAACCATTAATGGTTAATTCAACCCTCTTACATGGTTAGAGACTTTTTGCCTAACTTAACCTTCATCCAACCCAAGGGTCTCATCAGGCCTTTAATGCTTTGACCATGATTATCTCTTAATCATTTGCACAAAGGTTTATCCTTGGATTAACTCTTAATCCAATGGGTAATCCTAACTTAAGCTTAACCCTTATCTCTAGATAACCATAAGGTCTTCTCAGGCATTTAATGCCTCCAACCCCTTCTCTCAACCCAACCCTATGTTGACACTTGTCACCATTTCATTGGTGCAAATTGCAAACATGGATCCCCAACTTTCAAACTCAACCCTTGATCAACTCTTTCAATCCTAACCATCCATTGCCCTGTTTTTGCTATAAATAGAGCTCTCATTCCTCCATTTTAAATCATCCTCCAAATTTTTAGTATCATACTAATTCTCAAATACATTCAAGATTTCATATATCATTTTATGCTCATCATCTAGCCTCTCTTTAAATAGGAATTAGTCTAAAAATGCATGTTTAGAATATTTTATCATTTAGCTCAATCATAGACTAAATATATCATGTTAGGATAGTATTTATACTAACCTTGTCATCTTATAATTAGTTTATTGCATTTCTAGAATCATGCATAGCTTAGGATCCATCTCATACTAAAACAACAAAAAATCATCCCTCGTTCTTGCATTTGCCATCCCTAAACCATTTTGCTCAGTGATCTGAGAGCAAAAACATTGGTTTGAGGGACATTGTAAGATAGAGAACCATGGGACCAACCTTGGGAAGCTGAGTGATACTTCATTACTCCATAGCTTGCACCAAGAAGTCTCGTGTGTGTGTGAGGACAAGTCTTTTGGAATATTTTCACATATTGAGTTCTATCGACCCGCTTTTCCCGCATACAACTTCATCTACGAAGTTTATTTTCCCTTCAAGCTAGATCTTATATTGTTTGTCGGTGAAGTCTTTCTTCTACAAAATTTTGCAATATGTCCAATCTTGTTACAAGCATAACAAGTTACATTATTTCTCTGAATAGCCTTTCCATACCCTATGTTGGTTTGTGTTCTGCATTGATTAGACAAGTGCCCAAATCTTCCACAAACATAGCATTTCACATTCATTCTGCAATTTTCTAAATTATGACCAATTTTGTTGCATTTGGAACATTGACCGGTGGGTGCATTAATATTCTGATTATTTCTAAGTCTACACTGATTTTCTCTATTACCATACTTGTTACAGTTAAAGCATTTCCCATTAAACTTATAAGCATTAGGTTGTCTTACCGGTTTACTGTGATCATGATTATTTGTAGTACCAGAACTTTCTCCAATCTCAAATCCAAGTCCATTAGTATCTCCATTAGGCTTCTGACTTTTTAGCATGTCATCAAGATCCTCTGCACTTTTCTTGAATTTGTCTTTGTGTTTATTTGCAGTAGCCAACTCATTTTCTAGAATTCCCATTTGTCTCATAAGCTCAGTTTTATCATGTTGCATGTGAATCAGATCTGTCTTCGGCATATCATTTTCATGACTAAGTCTTAGATTTTCATTTCCAGCATCATTAAGTCTTCTAGTCAAGTCTTATTCATTCTTCTTCCTGTCTTCAATATCTTTACATAACCTCATGGTCATCTCTTGCATTTCATTCTTCATATTATTGTTTTCTTGTCTCAATTTGTTTGCAAGTTCTCTAAGAGTTTCTTTTTCATCATCATCTTTTTGCATCTTTTCATGAAGTTCTTTTCTTTTATTTTGTACTATAGTAAAGTTTGCTTGAAGTCCTTTAATGAATTCCTGTGCAGTCCTTAGATCATCTTCAAGTTTGATATTCTTCAATTTATCTGCATCATAATCTACAAGAGCTCCTTCCAACTATTTTTTTAAGTTCTCCATTTGTACCGGTGTCATAATCTTCCTCAAGCTATTAGGCTTTTGAAAATAGAAGACTAGGTTCTGATACCAATTGTTAGAATCAACGATAGTCCCAAAGACACTGAGAGGGCGGTGAATCAGTGTCTAACCAGTTTACAAAATATTTATACTTATTAAAAACTTTGCATCCCAAAACATTGTACCGGTAAATAAGAAATAATGCAGCAAATAAGAATAATAGAGACAGCATAGAGAACACACCATAACACAAGATATTTAATGAGGAAATGAGGTGTGGGAAAAACCTCGGTGGGATTTGTGACCCACAATATTCACTCACTGGCCAATGAATGAATATTACTTACATGAGGGGCCTACACATGCAGGAAGGCTAGCAGCCTAGAGCTCACTGCTCAACTACAAAATAGAAGTCTCACTGACTTACAAAATGGATGATTAAATCCAATATAATGTACTACTTAAATCAACATCAACTATTCCAGGTTCAATGCCAGTTTAGCTCAGTCTATAACCAAAACCTTGCTGTCCTTATACAAAACTCTTCTATCAATTTCGCATCATATCATTCCTCTTTTATCACACATACCACTTATCAAAATGACCTACAAGACTTTATACATATATGAGTCTTTTACAATCTACCAAGTCAGCTTACAAAAGGATAATTATATTACAATAAAGATATTTCCATGTTGTCTTGAGTGTTGATATACTGTTGCCGATGAAATCTGAATGTCGGTGAAGTGTTTGTCGGTGCCAGTGCTTGCCGGTGTATGTAGAAATCTTCATGCCAGTTAATGCCAGTTGGTTGCCTATCAGTTTGTCAATCAGTTTGCCATTAATGACAACAAAATCATTCTCACAAACCATTCTCATAAGAGTGTAGAATGCCAACATATTGGAGGAGCCATATGCTCTGCACAACTTATTTATGAAATTGTTTGAGGTGCATGTTGTTGATCAGATATGCTAGCGGTTCTCCTTCTGAAGTTCCCAACTGATATGTCCCAGATCGAAATACAGTAGTGATAACATATGGGCCCAACCCATTGGATTCAAACTTACCCTGATGTTCTCTGTTTGGTTGGTTGCAAGGATTCTCCCTAAGAACAAGATCACCTACCTCAAATGTATGAGGTTTAACCCGATGATTATAGCTTCTACTCATGCGCTGCTTAAAGGCCTTGAGGTGGTTGTATGCAACTTGTCATCGTTCATCAAGTAGTTCCAAGTCCTGAAGATGGGAGACCCAGTATGCTTCATCATCTATCAAATTATGCAAAGAGACCCATAGAGATGGTATATCAACCTCAATAGGTAGGATGGCTTCTACTCCATAGACTATTGAGTAGGGAGTTACGCCTGTACGGGTTTTAATGATAGTTTGATATGCCCATAGTGATGGATTTAATCGAATGTGCCAATCATGACCATCATCATTGATTATCTTTTTAAGGATCCTCAATATGTTCTTGTTTGATGCTTCAGCTTGACCATTGCCTTGTGGGTAATAGGGGTGGAAAAGCGGTGTTGGATGTGAAACTTCTTACAAAGCTCACAGACATCCTGATTTTTGAAAGGAAGCCCTTTATTTGTGATGATGGACATGGGTCCACCATACTGACAGATGATGTAATTAAGGATGAATGCGGCGATCTACTTGCCGATGACTTGGGTAAGTGGAACGACTTCGATCCACTTTGTGAAGTATTCGGTGGTGATAATGATAAATTTATGGCCATTGGATGAAGATGGATGAATTTTACCCACAAGGTCAAGTCCCCATTGACAAAAAGGCCATGGTGTTGTGATTGGTTGTAATTCCTATGTGGGTGCATGTATCAGGTCTCCATGAATTTGGCACTTCTTGCATTTTCTAACAAAATAGGAGTCATTTTCCGTGGATGGCCAATAGTATCCAATGCGCATCATATTCTTCGCTAGCAAAGGACCGCTTGAGTCAGCCCCACAAATTCCTTGAGGTACCTCTTCCAAGGCCTTTGTTATCTCATCTTGTTCCAAACATTGAAGGAGAGTACCATCAAGACTTCACTTGTATAGGGTTTTGGCAACGATGGTGTATCAAGCGGTTTGGCGGATGAAGGATTTTTGTTGGTTATTGGATTGGTTAGAAGGAAGTGTGTGATCATGGAGGTAAGTGAAGAACTCACCGTACCATGGGGATTCAAAACTGAAAAGGCAACATATCATTTCAGTTTCGGGGATATCATATGCGGGGATCCAAAGTTGTTCTACCAAGAACTCATAGTGTGTTAAATTTT